>NC_133327.1:132597015-132843455 GCF_042186555.1 Aquarana catesbeiana
TGATATGGGTCAAAATAACTAGTGAATTAAACATAAATGAACACACACAGGTAAACTCAGAAACATTCTGCCAGACAGAGTAATAGCTATGTCAAATTAACTTAGAATCAGGTTATGTACTACTAAACGGGAATCTACATGTGAATCAGCAAAATCAGCAATAAACGGTGCATAAAAATGTTAACTGCAATGTGAATAATAACCCTACTCTGGGCTAGAGTACACTCTAATGGAATGGCTAGGGTATGGTATAGCGTTAACTGAAAAGTACTTCTTAACTAAAAAAGGAGCAAGGGTCTCTGCGTAGCAACTGTAAGGGTGATCATTAGTCATGACTCTTCAATCGGCTAGCTTTAGGGCCCAATAACATTGTTGGCATGCTAGAGGACAGTTAATAAGGCCTGCAGGCAACTATATAGCTATAAAGTAGCTGTGTAGTCCATTTCTAAGGGCTCAGTCTCTAATAGTAGCAATAAGTCATGGCTGCAAAGCCCTCTCAACAAACCTGGCAACACAGTAGCAGTGGTCTCTCTAGTTAGGTATCTGTTCACTCTGGATTACCTGGGGCGACTCCAGTCTGTAGTACAGAAAAGTCTGTATCCTGGCAATGGCTCTTTCCCTCTACGCTCAGGTCTCAGCTCTGTACGCTCTGGTTTCTCCACACAGCAATGGTTCTCAAGTGGCTCAGTCTCTTTCTCTATTGGATGGTCCAGACAGCATGGTCCTCTCACTACCTCTACCCACACTGCACTAACTCCCCTGAGAAATTGTTGCTTGGGAAATTTCTGCTCTTTCTCCCTCTTTAAGCAGGACTCTATAGTAGTCGTGGGTCAGAGTCCATGGCTTCCAATAAGTAGCACTCCTGAGGGGACTACATATCCCATTGTCCTTTGTCTGCTTGCATTGTCAGGTGGAGGGGAGAAGGAGCGGCTGCACTCCAGTCCTCTTCCTTTTTAATAGGTCTTGATGGGGGGGGGGGAGTGAGCAGGGAAATTTCATACAGAGCCCGCAGCCGCATCTCTCCCCTGCCTCGCTACTCTGGGGGAAGGAGGGGATGTGGAGGGAGCAAGCAGGTTAAAACACACTCAGAGCTGGCTGGCAGCACCCGGCTACCAGTGTTAATTTAGTCGACTAAAACGACTAAAACATTTTAGTCGACTAAATGAATATTATTTTAGTCGACTAAAATACGACTAAAACTAAAACAACTGAGATGACTAAAATACCACTAAAACTAAAATGGCATTTTAAAAAGACTAAAATGGGACTAAAACTAGAATGCCATTTTAGTCAAAAGACTAAGACTAAAACTAAATTGAAATTTGACTTCAAAATTAACACTCGTCTGTAGTGCATGTTCATACCTCAATACCATAATAAATAACATATGTTAGATTTTTCACTCCAGCAGTATTTAAAGAGCTTGGAAATTGTACAGAAATGTTAACTAATGCATTACAATTTAATTACACCCATTCGATTTTAGTCAACTAAAATGTACTGGAGATTTAGTCTACTAAATACAACTAAAACTAAAACAATTGCAGAAGACTAAAATGGGACTAAATCTAAAATGCCATTTTAGTCCTAAGGCTAAAACTGAATCGAAATTTGCTGCCAAAATTAACACTGCTGGCTACACACAATTTCATAGCTTTTGTAAAACTTGCTTACTCATTAATATTAGAGACCCTAATAACAGATTGTTAGCCCTTCTCTGCACTCCTTCAAGTGTTTCCAGCCATTTAAAATGTTAGCACCATAATTAAACCTTTTTGGATCTGTTTTTATGCCACTAATGCTTTATTATTGAGGATTTCCTCCACAAAGTATATTCTGTTTATTGCCTTTAACACATCAGCCTCTGTGCCAGAATAGCTGAGATTCTACAACAGTGGTTCCCAACCTTTTTTTCATTTGTTTACCCCTGGGCAGCCTATGCCCTTTTTTACCCTCCCTTTTTACCCCATTTAGTCAGTTCCATTCTGTGCCAAATGGTGGGGGTGGCTAAATTTCACAAACATTGGGAGCGGGGATGGTTAAAAAAACCCGAGCCTACTTTGCTCTCGATCAGCTGTGTGTAATGCACAGAATGCAGGGGTCAGGAGTAATCTACAGGCAGAGTGCAACAGTGCAAGGGTCAGAAGTAATTAAAGCAAATAATGCAAAGCTCAAATCTAAGTAAAGCGCAGAGTACCTCCCAAGCAAAAAATCCCCCTTCTCCCAATGCAACCACTCCCACCCACCATGACAAATCCACCTCCAGCACAAATTCCCCACTTCCTCCTTAAATTGAAAGTGAAATGCATATAGTATATGAAAGTGTAGAGTTGGTAGATTTGCGATCTGCCATATGTTAGGTAAATTTAGTAACTTGTTCGTTAAATAGGTTAGGTTTGCCTCTGTTCCAGCTTGGCTGACGTTGTGTGTGTTTCTATACTGACCGGTGGGTGTCGCTGTTATCACTGGTCAGTGTTGGAAGGGCAACGTGTCAAAGCGTATGGATGCTCTTCTGTCCCGGAGACAACTCGGTGGAGGTGGTCCTCCGAGTTGCATTCTGGGCGAGGGTATTTATGGGACAGACGCCATTTTGTGGGGTTCGTTTTACAGCCACCTGCTGGCGCTCCTGGCCAAAAGGTATGCGTTAGAGAGCAATCTCGTGGTCCTCTGTTCCGGAGGCCCACGTTGCTGCGGCGCAGGGGTGGGCCCAGAAGCTTGTCTGGGGCCTACCACAGCAGCCGAGGAATGGTCCTGAGCTGTCTATCCAGAGGGAAGAAGCTGGACAACCAAGGAGATCCCAGGAGAGGACCCGTCATGGAAGGATCACACAGCGTGCTGGTCTGGAGAGGGGCCTGGTGACTCGGTTGGAGGACGTATCCTAAAAGTAACTATACAGCATAGTGTTTCCGGGTTGGCTTAAAGGTTCAAGCACTGTGACTGACGTTCATTGCAGAAAACCAATACATCCTGTGGCAGAGGATCGTACCAGTTTATCCCAAACAAGTCTGTGGCAGAGACTTTTGTTCGTGCTACGTACTGGCTGCTAGGCAAGTGAGAGAGGCCTATCTAGGCGAGCAAAGAGTGTGTCCCACGAGGGGAGCGCATTCTATTGTAATATCCAAATTCTACCAGGACATTTGTCAAGAATCTTACAAGAAGATATTTGAGTTTCTTCTGCAGTTTCCCTTCTGCCTCTTTCCTGCTACTTCCTTAGTAAATCGTTTAATAAAGCATTGAAAACATACTCAAGTGTTGGTGCGTGTATCGTCCAGAGGTAAACTCAGCGGAACCCTAGACCCGGTGCCGGTAAAACAGAGGGAAGGAGAGTGAAGGTAACAAGCCCGCTTAAACCAGCAGCTCTGCCGAGAGTTATTGCTACATATGGGGGCGTCGTCCGGGATTTGTTGACCGTCAATTCTCGTAACCCAGAGAAGTGTTTTACTGGGAGTTTACAGAGAGAGCTGGACTTTAAAAAAAATTCTTCAGGAAGAGAAAAGGTTAAACTGCAGGACTTTATTTCTGAATGTATAGACGGCGGGCACCAGTAAAGGCCTGGGAGCTACGTGACCAGAAGAACAGGTGGGAGGAGCCTACCCTACTTGTTACCGCGTGGGACACGTGTATGTGTTTGGTGCCAGAGGAGAGGAAAGGCCTCGTGATTGTGCTGAGAAGATCAGAGTGTGGCCATGTCTTTTCCGACTATGCAGCCAATCATGGGACCGAGAATGTTCCCTACAAGCACCGTGATATATGCTGCTGCTATCTGGAACTGTGCTTACAGATACTGGAGTTCGTTTGAAGCCGCAGGGGAGGTTTGTCCTGTATACCTCAGGAGATATTGAGGGACTGGGTATGATCTGCCACTCATGTGAAGGATTGGCCGTACATCTCCGTCTGTTTGGCCGATGTCCGCAATGTGGAGAGTACTTGTTCGTGGTGGAGCAACCTACCACATCGCCCAGTGCTTATCAGATGGATTGGGCAACAGGTATCGCCACAGTAGAGGCTGCTACTGCTGCGGAGAGAGAGCGACAGGCCACCACTTTGCCTGTTGTAGCTGATAATGTTCCGTAAAGAGACACTGCTGCTGTCGTCTCGTCAGGGGACATTTCTTTGATTTCTGCCTCCACTACACCTACTGCTGTTGTACCTACTCAAAGGAAGGTGGGATATGTAAAGGCTTCCCGCGGCCGTGGTCGAGGCCTACCCCAGAGGTTACCTGAACCGGAGCTATCAGAGTCCACGTCAGGAACGGGTAGGCCACTGATGGGGAATGTATCTGGGATTGTGAGTAAATATCTACCAGCAGAAGAGTTGGGAGACTCGGAATTAGAATCCATGTCGGATCTTTCCGGGGATGATGACCTATTTGCGACTATGTCACAAGAGCTGTTATGGTCACAAGGTGAAGATGTTGCCTCTGCTATGACTTTCCCTGAATGGACAGCCCTGAGTTCTGGGAAGACGTCACCCTGTGTGGAGCCACACAGTACTGTTACCGGGACTTTGCCAAAAGTTGCTAGTTCCCTACAGACACCGGCTGGGTCTATGGTGAGCAAATCATTGGATTCCTGTGTACGGCCTGGTATGGGGAGAGACAGATCTTTGCCCAAACTTGAACGTCTGCAGAGGATGTTAAACAAGCGTGTAGCTGCCGAGTATGGTTTGGAGTTCCTCTATGTGCCCCAGGATATAATGCAGGTGATTTAAACTAATCGGGAACTTTGGTACAGTGAAGCTGTTTGGGACTATTTGTCTGTGCCTAAGCCTTTCCAAAAGACTGGATGTTCTGTTAAGATGGATGAACGATTTAGTGGATGTTTCATGCACTGGAACTTCGGTCGGCACATCTATGCTGACAAAGTGGTCATCTGCAGGCCTGGAAAAGATGATGTTGTCTATTTCATCACCACCGTGGATAAAACGGGAAAACCACTGACATTGCCAGATCCCCGGTTTTATTGGTGATTCTGGACAAAAGAACTTTGCAAGTAGTTAGCTAGTTAGTGTCTGTGTAAAGAAATCTGCGTGGTCAAGATTTACATATTCTGCTCAGTGTTTTAAATCCAAAGACTTCTTTTTGCTAGCCGGATTTTTTGTCTTTATTTGAAGAGATCATAGTACAGGGATGGACTCCTTAAGTTTATTCCAATATGGATAAAAGGAAGAGAGGCTCATTTTTTCTAAAAATGAGGCTTTGCTCCTGATATTGTACAATATATATATATATATATATATATATATATATATATATGTTATATGTGTGTGTGTTTAATATGTTTTCCTTTTCAGGAATTATTGGATCTCCTATCAGACTGGGAGGCTTTTCAGCTAGATAGATAGTGAGGTTATGTACAATCATAGGATTGTTTTGTTTGCGGATGTAAACATAATGTTTTATAGATGTAAGTCTTATAATATCTTTCCACTGTCTTTTCCTCTCTCTTTGTCTATCCAAGTTACAAGAAACTCAAATATCTACTCCCAGGCTTGGGAGTTACTGTTACTGTTTTCGGACAGACGTTGGGGACAACGTCTACTGTAGTGGGGGGAGTATGTAGCGCTGGTAGATTTGCGATCCACCATATGTTAGGTAAATTTAGTAACTTGTTCGTTAAATAGGTTAGGTTTGCCTCTGTTCCAGCTTGGCTGACGTTGTGTGTGTTTCCATACTGACCGGTGGGTGTCGCTGTTATCACTGGTCAGTGTTGGAAGGGCAACGTGTCGAAGCGTATGGATGCTCTTCTGTCCTGGAGACAACTCGGTGGAGGTGGTCCTCCGAGTTGCATTCTGGGCGAGGGTATTTATGGGACAGACGCCATTTTGTGGGGTTCATTTTACAGCCACCTGCTGGCCCTCCTGGCCGACAGGTATTCGTTAGAGAGCAATCTCGTGGTCCTCCGTTCCGGAGGCCCGCATCGCTGCGGCGCAGGGGTGGGCCCAGAAGCTTTCTGGGGCCTACCACAGCAGCTGAGGAATGGTCCTGAGCTGTCTATCCAGAGGGAAGAAGCTGGACAACCGAGGAGATCCTAGGAGAAGACCCGTCATGGAAGGATCACGCAGCGTGCTGCTCTGGAGAGGGGCCTGGTGACTCGGTTGGAGGACGTATCCTAAAAGTAACTATACAGCATAGTATTGCCGGGTTGGCTTAAAGATTCAAGCACTGAGACTGACGTTCATTGCAGAAAACCAATATATCCTGTGGCAGAGGATCGTACCGGTTTAACCCAAACAAGTCTGTGGCAGAGACTTTTGTTCGTGCTATGTACTGGCTGCTAGGCAAGTGAGAGAGGCCTATCCAGGTGAGCAAAGAGTGTGTCCCACGAGGGGAGCGCATTCTATTGTAATATCCAAATTCTACCAGGACATTTGTCAAGAATCTTACAAGAAGATATTTGAGTTTCTTCTGCAGTTTCCCTTCTGCCTCTTTCCTGCTACTTCCTTAGTAAATCGTTTATTAAAGCATTGAAAACATACTCAAGTGTTGGTGCGTGTATCGTCCAGAGGTAAATTCAACAGAACCCTAGACCCGGTGCCGGTAAGACAGAGGGAAGGAGAGTGAAGGTAACAAGCCCGCTTAAACCAGCAGCTCCGCCGAGAGTTATTGCTACAAAAGTATGAATGAATAAAGTAAAAATCAAAGTATAAATATATGAACATGCATGTATGCTGTGTACGTGCTTCCTCATCTTTGTCCTCTTGCCATATCAAAGTGAAAATTCAGCTGAGCCCCAGGCTTCACAATGGCCTCCTGAGTGCTGTGTATGGTTAGCTGCCACAGTAAGTGGCAGAGAGAAGTTCAGTCCTCCTCGGCCCTGTTCGCTGTCCCGGTGGAGCCCTAAAAGTGCTACGACAGGCAGAGGACAGAGCACAATCTACAAATCTTTCCTGCTCTAACCTCCTCCCCAGTGTTGGCTCTCCTCTCCATTAACACTGCCAGCATTGACAGAGTGGCTCACATGAGTGAGGGAAATCCCTGTTTACAAAGATTGCATGCCCCTTTACATTGAGAGTCTGAGAGACGGTAAGTTAATCAAAAAGGCAATATTGTTAGGCGATTCACATAACTTCTCATGTACATTGCCCTCTGAAGCCTCATGCTGATTAGTAAAAAAGTGACACATTTGTTATGCCATTGCTGTTTTCACCATTTTTAGTATTTTTCACCCACCCCTGTTTTTGCTTTTATTTTATCAGCTACTTTTCAGTAAAGCCAAGAAACAAAAGCCAGTAGTATATTCATTCGCTTTTACTAAACAAGAACACTGTGCATACAAACAACTTACAATTATAGGAAAACAATACAGGTCATGCATGCGTACGTACATACATACATGCACATGCTAACTATCTTTTTTCATCAATAAATATTGGTAATGGTGTGTATGCAGTAAGGGTACACTTAAAGTCACTTAGCTTTCATTATTGCTAGTCCTGAATCACCTTATTGAACAGGACTTTGGGAATATACCTTATTTTCCCAGAGTTCAAGAATTCAACACAGTTGGTGTTTTGCTTAAAGTGGTTGTAAACCCCATTCATGAAATCTGACCTGGCCACATATATCTGTAGTGTTTACTTTTCTCTCTCCAAAGCTATGAGTCCTGTGTCTTTCTGCTGCTCCGTTCCTCTGTCATCAGCATGATAACTTCTGACAAGCTCTCCGACACACAAGATAAGAGCAGCTTGAAATTTGTGTCAGGGAGGAAACTTAGAGATAGATACAGCTCTGCAAGTTTCTTCGTTCCTCTGTACAGCTCTGCAAGTTTCTTCGTTCCTCTGTACAGCTCTGCAAGTTTCTTCGTTCCTCTGTACAGCTCTGCAAGTTTCTTCGTTCCTCTGTACAGCTCTGCAAGTTTCTTCGTTCCTCTGTACAGCTCTGCAAGTTTCTTCGTTCCTCTGCCTATGGGGGGGTGGGGGGGGGGGGGTGGTGTGCCTTTCCTCCAGTCAGCTCTCACAAAGTGTCTGCCCAAACTCCACACCAACCCCTATGTGCTGCTGAAAGAGGAAGAAAAATTTGTGGCACAATGTGCACTTTCTAAAGAATGTAGAAAGGGAAAGACTGCAGATATACAGTACAAGTAAAACAAATGTAGGGAGATTTGTTTCATTTCTATGTATCATCTGAGATTATTCACTTCACTGGATATATAAGAGGGTTTACAAACGCTTTAATTTATAGCGGAAGTATACTCACCCCTGCTCCAGTGCCGTGTCATCCTGGAGCTCCATCAACAGTCACTGACATCCTTGGCTGGTCTTCTTCCAGGTTCTGATCCTTGCCCTTTTTGATTGGCTGGGCTGAAATGATGTCACTCTCGCACATGTGAGTTCATTCATCTGGGCAGATGCCAAAATTGTACACTGCAGACAGGCGGGTAAGAAACTTTAATGCAACAGAGACATGGGGTTGATTTGCTAAAGGCATATAAACTATGCACCTTGCAAGTGCAGTTGCACTCTGCAAGGGCATTTGCTCCAGAGCTTAGTAAATGAGGTGAAGCTTCACTTTGCGGCAAAACTTTGCCTCATTTCCCATCCTCCAGCTCCCAGGCTCTGGAGCAAATGCCTTTGCAAGGTGCACAGTTTAATTGCCTCTGTCTATATATCTCTCCTGCATTAAAAAAAACCTGGCTGTTCGCATTTTTAAAAAAAAATTAAAATTTCACTTTGACGGATACTTTTCTCATGAGAAAATGTAGTTTATTGTTCTTGAAACAAACAGGTGTGGGTCTGGATAATTGCATATGCACATCTTATGTATACACTAATTTCCTATGTTCTGCCCTTGATTTCTGTGACCACATGGAAAATAAAGAGCACAATCTTAATTACTAATGACATTCACACCAAACATTTATTCACAATAGATACAACCGACTTCCATATTTTCACCACAAGAAGGTGTTTCAGTCTTTTGGCAAAGTTCATGAAAAATAGGTCTTGCACTCCACAGCTCTTGTGGTCTTCCATCATTCCCTTCATCAATAAAGTGGAACTTCACTCTCTCAATCAAAGTTGACTATTTTTAATTTGTATGCTGCTAGCACTAGTAAATAGATTGGAAGGTATATTATATTTACTTGTTTTAAACTTTTTTTTATACGCTCCTTTAGTTAGTTCCTGGTTTCCAGGCCTAGGCAAAGGATGTCACACATCCCAGGAGTCTTTAGGAGGGGGAGAGGTTTTCTTAGTTAAAGTGATACTAAAGTCTTATCATGTTATACTTCCCTCCCCTGTGCAGTGGTTTTGCACAGAGCAGCCTGGATCCTCCTCTTCTCAGGTCCCTCTTCGGCTCTCCTGGCCCCTCCCCCCGATTAATGCCCCCACAGCAAGCAGCTTGCTATGGAGGCAGCCGAGCCGCAGTTCTGTGTGACCATTCAGACACGGGGCCCTGGTTAGGCCCTGCCCCCCTCTCTCCCCATTGGCTGACTGACTTTGATTCACAGCAGCGGGAGCCAATGGAGCCAATGGCACTCCGCTGCTGTCTCAGACAATGAAGAGGAGAGTCTCGGGCAGCCAAAGTGTCTCATGCAACATCGCTGGATAGAGAGGGTAAGTATTAAGTGGGCTGCTGCGCACAGAAGGTTTTTTAATCTTAATGCATGGAATGGTTTACAGTCACTTTAGGTACACCCTCCTGCCTATCTGTCTGAGCTAAAGGTAGATGGATTCCAGGAGGTAAATGCTACATGAATCATCTGCCTTTTTTTTTTTTATTTAGGGAATGCGGATTATACAGAAATACAATGAATCAAAAATGACATATAGTTTTGTCTATAGTTAAACTATAACAATTACTCCTCAAGTAAGTTGATGTACAATGCTGGGGTATCAATCAAGGTTACATCACAACACAATAGTTCAGCAGGATAACTGTTTACAAAAGATTCTGCAGTAGACATTTTTGCATTTCAACCGGGCCAATATAGGAATTTTCCTAACCGGCAAAAAAAACATAACTTTGGTAGCTCTGTGTTTCCGTACGCTCATTAGGGGGAAAAAAAAAGGGGGGCCCCTTGAAAAGTAGAGCGGGCTTATCCCCCTTGGTTGGATAACGAGCTATCATGCTTTAGTGGGGTGATCCAAAACACTATACTTTTTATGAGTTGTGGCTCACTAACCTGAATCCCCAGGAGTGTTGCCAGTATGTATCCGCAATCCAGCAAGGCTTATTTCAAATTTTTAGGAAAGGAAAGTGGGTGACACCAGTGATGTCAATGGGGGAAGGTTATGAAAGGAAGAAATAGGGAGCAGAAGTAGAGAAGAAGGTGAAAATGGGGGTGATTATGGAGTTCCGGCAAGGCTGACGACCCTGACCCCCAATTTAACCTTGAATAAGCTACCTAAATGTAAGTCTTATATTCATCGGAGAAGCGGAACAGGTCCCAGTGTATCCAGCGGGTATTGTATTCCTCTTCTCTTTCCCCTAGTGCAGCTGTAAGATGCTCCATCTGCTGAATATCGCGAACCCTAGCAAACCACTGTGCCACTGTCGTGGGGGATTGCTGCTTCCATGCACTGGGGATACACGCCTTGGCTACATTCAAGAGGTGCTTCAGTAGGGATTTACAGTATCTCTTACTAGAAATGGGGGGTCAGGTTTAGGAGAATTGCTGCTGGGTTTTTCTGGAGCGCCACATCAGTAAGCTTGTAGATGATCTCCAGTACTTGTCTCCAGAAGGGGGTCAGAACCAGACACTCCCAGATATGGAGTATTGTGCCAGTCTGTGTACCACATCTCCAGCACAGAGGACTGTGTCCTGGGAATATGGACGCTAAAACAGATGGAGTTTTATACCAACGCGTCAAGATTTTGTAAGTGATTTCTTGGTATTTGCTACACAGGGAGGACTTATGTGCAAAAAAGAGTATACGATTCTTTTGGTCCTCAGTGAACAAAGTGTTAAGATCTCTTTCCCACTTCAGGTATGGAGGATCATTTCGAGATGTATGGGCAAGTAAAATGTTGTAAGAATAAGAAAGGGATTTCCGTATCGGCCCATCTCCCAGGCACAAGTCTTCAAATGATGAAGGCATGAATGCTTTCTGTGGAAACCGCCGACTTCCGGGAGGGATCTAAGGAAGTGGGAGAGTTGCAGGATCTTCCATCTGTCCAAGATGGAAGTATTAAAGCTAGGATATATTTCTGATGGGTAGCTCCAATCAGAGGGTCCTAGGAAAGAAGAGGCTCTGACTAGGCTCTGGTCCGGGTGGAGTCGGAAGGAGCTATCCGAGATACCCGGTAAAAAGTCCGGGTGTCCAATAATGGGAGTCAGAGGGGAGGGAAAACTGGGCGTCTCCGCCACCCTAAAGTATCTGTGCAGTTCCTTCAGGGTGGGTTCGATTAGTGGGTGGGAAAAAGTCTGTCCAGAAAAACGGGTTCCACTCCACGGTAGACCCGAAAGGGGGAACGGCACTGCTTCCTGTTCTATGCAGACCCATAACTTATGGTGCAAGTGTCTGCACCAGTCTACCACTCTGTTCGTGTGGACTGCCGTATAATATAAGGCTGGGTCAGGGAGGCCGACCCCTCCTCTGAGCTTCGGTCGCTGTAGTAGGGATCTCCTAAGTCGCGAGTGCTTGCCTTGCCACACGTAATTGATAAAGATCGTAAGTAGTTTACGGAAAAAGTTCTGTGGAATCCCAACTGGCAGAGCTTGCAAAAGATAGAGCAGTCTCGGCATGATGTTCATCTTCAAGACATTACATTTGCCAAACCAGGAAACTGCTAGGTTCTTCCACCTGTCTAAATCTGAGGAGAAAGTGCTTAGGAGTGGCTGAAAGTTAAGATGGTAAATGAGGTACAAATCAGAAGGCATTTTTGTGCCCAAGTATTGGATAGCCCGAGGGGTCCACCGGAAGGGAAAATTGCCACTAAGTCGAGTTTGAGCAGTGGGAGTGAGTGTTACATTAAGCGCCTCTGATTTTTGCAGATTAATCTTAAAATTCGAAAGTTCACCGTACTGGTTTATTGCCGATAGGAGTACTGGGAGAGAAGTATGCGGTTCTGAAATGTAGAACAGCAGGTCGTCCGCATATGCTGCAATTTTATGGTGGTATGTGCTCGTTTCAAGTCCTCTGATGTCAGGATTGAGCCTGATGTGTTGTGAATCATCTGCCTTTATTCAAGATGGCCATGGCCAGAAATGCTAGTGGATGTTTTTCAAAGTGATTTCTTAGCAAAATAAAGCATGGAGACATGGATGGATGGGGGAGTTTGCTTTGAATATTAAAAATAAATTAATTAGCGTTTTTGGTTTATGCTGCTCGGATGGATTGTAGTTTTAAGCCGCTTTAAGCCACTCTTCAGTCCTTATGTTAACTGTTCTCTCCGGCAACACAAAAACAGTAGACCCTGGCCCTTCAGCTGCTATTTCTCTTCTCAATGGCTTCTTGACTAGATATCTGCCACCTGCTTGTATACATTTCCACAATAGGAAAAATAGGAAATATACAGACATCTCCAAGAGGAGCATGGCTTTTTATCTTGGAAGGTTTGATGTTTTATTATGTATATGCAGTATATATACATCACTACAACCCCTACATCTCCTTATACATATACCAGCTTGGTTACCACTCTTCTACAACAATACAATCATATATGCACTTCAATGACCCAAAGGGGATAAAACCCATACATTCACAATTAGAAAGCAGAAATTCTGTCAAGTCAAGCACTATGCCTCTAAAAAGCTTGCAAATTCAGACTTGTATTATAGCAACCCACAAAAGGATTAACGCACCATAACTCTATTCATTCATGGCAAGCAAATTCAGATTTGTATTTCAATAATAAAGAGAATTGACTAAATATGTTCCTTGAGGCATTGAACTGAGTATTGCATAACCACAAAACAGAAGTGCTACTGATTGAGCAATCATGACAAGCAAGTTCAGTTCTGTATTTTAGAGACCCAGAGAGGACTATCATGAATATGATGATTGGAGAATTATATCTGGGGAACTGGAACTATAAAATCGCAGAGTGAGACATCCCTACTTTGGAGTGTGTAAGCACAAACACAATACTGACGTGCCTGAAAACAACTTGGAAACGATCTCGCTACACACTGTGACACGGGGCCAAATCCGTTATTACAGTGTCCTTTTCAATTCGCTAATACTACACTATCGCCACACTGGTACCTACATTGTGATCCCGAATTTCACCGGTTAGTTAATTGGTGAAACCCGGACCTAGGACCATTTTTTGTAAGTGTTGGATACACTGATTAAAACCCAACTGGACCAGGGCAGCAGGAAGATAGTATGAGCCGGAACGCATCTAAAACTGGGAAAGGGGGACCACCGAA
This sequence comes from Aquarana catesbeiana, assembly GCF_042186555.1. Lineage (NCBI taxonomy): Eukaryota > Metazoa > Chordata > Amphibia > Anura > Ranidae > Aquarana > Aquarana catesbeiana. The sequence goes on from NC_133327.1 coordinate 132,610,335, forward strand.
AACCCCAAAAGATAATCTATCAGGGAGCGCGGCTGGAAGCACAATAAAGCAATACTTGGCTAAAGGGGGGAGCCCGGGGAGTGACCATCAAGAGACTCAAAAATCAAATATGGCAGACAAAAAGAAGAAGGGATTAAATGTGAGGGAAGACCAGACCCCTGATCACTCAAGAGAGGAATTATTAGCCGATAACATGCTGGAAGGATCTAGGATAGAAGAACACAGACAGGACTTACATCTACCCTCGAAAAATGAACTGGCAGAAATGTTTAAAGCACTGGAGACCTCAATTAAAGCTGAGATTAGTATGTTGAGGTTAGAGGCTAGGCAACCTCCTGACCAGAGCGGAAGAGGCTGAAGACAAGTTAGATAAACAAGAGCGGGAGATATCCAAATTAAAAGAACAACTTAAAACATCCCAACAAAATCAGATTAAAACATGCTACAGGATGGAAGATCAGGAAAATAGAGACCGTAGACAAAATTTGAGACTTCGAGGGGTCCCGGAAAATAGGGGGGAGGATCTGAGGAGGATTGTGGCGACTATCTTCAGCCCACTTTTAGAGCTGGGAGGAGAAGACTTCCCAAAAATCGAACGGGTGCACAGGGTGGGTAAGCTAGACACTAGACGGGCAGAAAGAAGCTGTGACATAATCGTGAGGTTTAGATTTTATGAAGATAAGGAAAATATATGGGTTAAATTGAAGGGGCATACCCCATTGCAGTATGAAGAGGCAAGGATCCAAGTTTTTGCGGATTTGGCCAAGGGCACATTGGCGAGAAGGCGACATCTGAAACCCCTATTGGAACAAATGATAAATCAAAATATAAAATACTCATGGGGATATCCAGCCTGCCTGTTAGGCAGTAAAGATGGGAGATCTGCAAGATTAAGATTCCCGGGAGAATTAGAGGAGTTCTGTGAGAAATTGGGCATGCAGGTGCCCCCGATGCTGGACTGGTCTATTGAACGTTGGATAGAATTGAGTGTGGACCAGGTGTGAGGCTCAGCGGGGGGTGGGGGGGAGGCGGGGGGGGCAGGTCAAGGCCAATATTAAAAAGATGATAATGGAGAGGAAGTCCCGTCAGGAGTAGCCTAGCATACCCGGTCACTGAGGCAATATCGACCGGAGGGAAGACACACCTAAAGCTCCACCTTTAGAGGAGGAGACCAATGGTGGGCCACAATATAGGTGATCCTCACTGGTCTAAGGGTCCTGAGGGGACCAATATGGGGGAGGGAGGGAGGGAGGGGGCGGAGCTGGGGGTGGTGGGGGGATGGGGAGGGATGGGGAGGGGGAGAGGGAGGGGGAGGGAGGGGAAGCAGGGGAAAGGGGTCCTGCCCAACCTCAATTTTAAGAAAGGGGGAAAACTCTCCAAGGTCAAAGGTAAAGGGAGAATCCAGGAGGATGGAAAAAGGGCTATGGCCACAATAAAATTTACAACATATAACGTCAAAGGCTTCAAATACCCCCAAGAAAAGACTTGACACCTTTAATGAATTAAAATTATTGGGGCCAGACGTGGTGTTCCTGCAAGAGACACATATCTCACTCCAATCGAGACTTAGATTGTTCTCAAATGAATGCCCGGTCTGGATCCAAGGAGATACTATTTCTAGTAGGGCACGGGGAGTAGCTATGGGCTTCGCAAAGAAAACAAGGTTTGTGAGGGAGGAAAGATTAGTGGATCCAGAAGGTAGATACCTGTTCCTCAGAGGTAGATTAAATGAAGGGGAATATACGTTAGTTAATATCTACGCCCCTAACAAGAACCCAATGAAATACCTGGCAAATATTTTGGGGAAAATAATGGAGTTCACGAGAGGGCACCTGATATTAATGGGGGATCTTAATTTCTGTCTTAACCCGGGTATGGACAGTACGGCCCGAACGCAGGGGAAGAACTGCGCCCACTTGAAAGAGATAAAGCAAAAACTCTCCACCCACCAATTGGTGGATATATGGAGAGTCCAACATCCAACTAAAAGGGATTATACGTTTTATTCCCCTGTGCACGGGTCATACTCCCGGATCGATTGGGGTTTAGTCGAGCATAGGGCGATCGATAAGGTAGTGGAGTCCACGATAGGAAACATAACCTACTCAGACCATGCACCTATGACCATTGAAATGACAACAGGCAGAGGCCAGGCCGATATGGGGCAGTGGAGGCTAAACGAGGAGCTGATAAGGGAGGAGGAGGGGATCAATAGAATCAGACAGGAACTAGAGAACTACTTTGAGGTAAATGACACTGGGGATGTATCAGGAGCTACACTTTGGGAGGCTCATAAAGCCTACATTAGAGGGGTCTTGATTGAAATGGGGGCGAGGAAGAAAAAAGATAGACGGGACAAAATCCAAAAATTAATGGTTGAACTCGCGGGGTTAGAACAAAAACACAAAAAACAAAAGTGTCAGCTACCCCAAGAGATACACCATCAGATGGTTATTAAAAGATCTGAGCTGAAAACTGCAATGGAGCAGGAGTCCAGAGCTTCACTTAATAAGATAGGGAGAGATATAGATGGGGCAATAAACCCAGAAAACAGTTAGCAAAAATGGTACAAAAGAAGAAAGCTAGGAACTTCATAGAAAAAATCCAGACTAAAGAGGGCCATATGGAGTATTCAACCAGGAAGGTGGCGGATATTTTAAAGAACTACTATAAGGACCTATATTCAGTCCCCAAACAAGACACCTCTTTAAAAAATAGGACATTGAGATATAACAATTATTTAAAAAAGGCAGCGCTCCCCAAGATCTCTGAGGAAGGTAGAGAATTATTGGAAAGACCAATTTCTGAAGAAGAAATAAGGAAAGCATTAGCAGGAATGGCCCTTGGGAAAAGCCCCGGCCCGGACGGCCTAACAACACTTTATTACAAAACATTTAAAGAAATATTAGTACCTAGGCTGTGTCGTTATCTGAACGGGTTGGGAGACAGCTTTGAGATGAGCTTTGAGATTGAAAGAAGGTAAAGAGAAAACATTATGCTCAAGCTATCGTCCAATCTCTCTGCTGAATAACGACACAAAACTATATGCAAAAGTGCTGGCAGAAAGATTGAAGGAATTTATGAACTCACTAGTCAACCCAGACCAAGTAGGGTTTGTCCCTAACAGGGAGGGGAGGGACAACGGGGTTAGGACTCTTCTCTTATTGGGAAAAATGAAGGAGAGTAGGCCCCCAGGACTACTTCTGTCAATTGATGCCGAAAAGGCTTTTGACAGAGTAGACTGGGGGTTCATGATTCAGACCTTAGAGACTATGGGACTGGGACCTAAAATGATTCGGAGGATTAAAACTCTGTACCACCATCCAACTGCTGTAATAAAAATCAATGGGTTAACATCTCAACCATTCGAGATGGAAAACGGTACGAGACAGGGGTGCCCCCTGTCCCCGTTGCTTTTCGTCTTGGCTATGGAACCCCTGTTGGCATCAATACGAAGAGATCCCGATATTAGAGGTGTTAAGGTAGGAGAGGAGGAACACAAAGTCGCAGCATTTGCGGACGACGTGTTTTATGTAACAGACCCGGTCTCTACTATGCCCAACCTTGTAAAAGCAGTGAGGAAATATGGAGAGGTATCTAACTTTCAAATAAATATGAATAAATCAGAAATATTAAACATAAATGTAAGCAAGACCTTGAAAAAAGAATTTAGTTTCAAATGGACCAAGGAACTAAAGTATCTGGGTATTAAACTAACTAACTCAATCAAGAAGATGTTTACTATTAACTATATGCCCTTACTTGACTCGGTCAGACTGGACTGTAATAGATTCTCCTGTAAGGCCCTTTCATGGATAGGACGCATTAACGTCATTAAAATGGTCTTATTACCCAAAATTATGTATCACTTCCAGATGCTACCAGTGCCCCTCCCCCAGTACTATCTGAGAGGAAGTTAAGAAAAATAATTATGACCTTCATTTGGAAAAACAAAAGACCGAGAGTTTCCTTCCAGATGTTAAAACAAAGGAAAAAAGATGGCGGCCTGGCAGTGCCCGATGTGCAGATTTATTATAAAGCAGTAGTACTATCAAGGGTGGTAGAATGGGCGAGGAAGGAAAAGCTGAAAAAGTGGGTGAAAATAGAAGAAAATTTTAGTAAAGCACAATTAGACACCATTATTTGGAATCCCCCACACTTTAGATTAATAGATAATAGTACGCATGTAATAACACGAAATGTTCTTAAAATATGGGATGGGGTATATAAGAAAGTTAATGGGAAATACAACTCACCGTTGATTACACTAATAGTAAATACATTTTTTACACCAGGAATGGAGAATATAAGAGAAAAAGAAGCACTTTGGGGAAAAACACAATTAAGAGAAATTATGAAAGAAGGTAAAATTATGTCACTTCAGCAACTTACACACGGGAGGGAAACACGGGGATTGGAGAGATGGCGATATCTCCAATTAAGTCACTTTGTTAATAAATTACCACACCCGATCAGGTCTGGGGAACAATTGACAGACTTTGAAAGGTTGTGCGATAAGGAAGTTCCAAGAAATATAATTTCTCAGATATATAAAATCTTGATGACCTCAGGAAAATTGGAGATACCGCCATTTTTGGTTAAATGGGAAAGAGATTTAGGCACTAAGGATATATACACAATTAAAAGAATTTTGAAAATGAGCGCCAACTCAGCAATTGACACCTGAACGGCAGAAATGAATTACAAATGCATCAGTAGAAGCTACCTTACCCCAGAGATAAGTAAATACCAGAAAGGGTCATCCAATTGTTGGAGAGGCTGCCAAGAAGTAGGTACAATGGGACACCTGTGGTGGAGCTGCCCCAAAATTAAAAACTTCTGGAGAAAAATACTCGTCCTAATTAAGAAGATCACGGAAATAGAGGTAGTAGAAGACCCTTGGGAGGTCCTGTTCCATGGGGGGGCGGGAGACTTAAATAACTACAAGCAGTCACTGGTCCCGCAGCTTTTGAACGCGGCAAAAAGAACGATACCGAGGAGTTGGCAGAGGAGAGAGAGCCCAGAGATATGGGAGTGGTTTGACGCAATAGAGGAGATCTGTAATATGGAGACTCTGGGGAGTATGCTAGAGGAAATAAGAAGTGGAAGTTGTACGAAATAGTGCTTTTTTTTGATATGGCAAAAGGCCACGATGATAAGACATTGGAGGGTCTTTTAAACGAAAATGAACTGTAAAGTTGATTTAAGTCCCCCGAAAAGGTCGTCTGAAGTGGCAAAAAAAAAAAGAATTGACTAAATATGTTCCTTGAGGCATTGAACTGAGTATTGCATAACCACAAAACAGAAGTGCTACTGAGTGAGCAATCATGACAAGCAAGTTCAGTTCTGTATTTTAGAGACCCAGAGAGGACTGTCATGAATATGATGATTGGAGAATTATATCTGGGGAAATGGAACTATAAAATCGCAGAGTGAGACAGAGTGAGTGTAAGCCTATAAGAGCTAAGTGAGGAAAAAGCAGATTTTCCTAGTACAAATATATCTGACTGAGAAACAAAAAGTATATTATTATTAATTATGATGGATGAGCTAAGATACCAGCATTGCAGGTGAGATGAAAGCTGGAGAACATGCTGGAGACTTTGCAACTCCATGCACACTAGGAGCTTTTATAAATGGCAAGAAAAATGGTAGAACAAAAACGCTCATATTTAGCGCTTTTGTTCTGGCGTTTAGCACATTTTGTGCTGGTGTTTAGCAGCCACTAGGGGGTTGTTGAGGAGTGGGTGGCCGCCGTGTCCTTAACAACTGATGAATCATCAGCTGTCAGCTGAATGTAAACAAAAGAATCCCGAATTAAACTTTTTTTTTTTTAAACTGTGTGGGGTTTGGTACAGGCCTTGTTCAGATTTTAGGAGGATCCCCATACCAAAATTATAAAAAAAAGCATGGGGTTCCCTCCAAAATCCATACTAGATCCTCATATGAGCATGTAGCCCGGCAGGCCAGAAAATGGGGGGGGGGGGGGGGGCGGAGAGCGAGCATCTGCCATCTGAGGGGAGGGAGACACAAAAAAGCAATGCAGACTGCTGTCAGACGTGAGGACCTATACTGCTGCCTGCAGAAAACTGCGCCTGAAGGTGGCATCCTCTTGCTGACCTACATCCACCTGATAGAAGTTCGTGAATGTATGTACTGATGACCATGTTGCGGCCTTGCAAACCTGAGCCATGGAGGCTTGATGATGAACTGCCCAAGAAACACTAACTGCCCTGGTAGAGTGTGCTCTAGGACGAACATGCGAAATTTTCTCTTTTAAATCATAGGCCTGGATAATGACCTGATGGAGCCACCTAAAAATAGTCGATTTTGACACTGCTTGTCCTCTTCCGGGGCCTTCTGGTAATACAAACAAAGTGTCAGTTTTTCGTATCTGAGCCGTTGCTTCCAGATAGAAATTAACCGCTCTTACTACATCAAGGGAATGTAGTAAATTTTCCTCTGCAGAACATGGTTCTGGAAAAAACAAAGGTAGAGAAACATCCTGGTTCACATGAAAACTGGATACTACCTTAGGTAAAAAGGATGGACGAGGACGTAAGACCACCTTATCCTTATGAAGGATCAAGTATGGCTCGCTACAAGAGAAAGCCACCAACTCAGAAACCCTTCTTGTGGAGGTTATTGCAATCAAAAATACCAATTTCTTTCTCAAAGGACCAATGGAGCCTCACATATTGGTTCAAAAGGAGACTCCTGAAGGACCAACAAGACCAGGTTCAAATCCCATGGGCACAGAGGTGATCTAACCGGTGGATTTATATGCGATACTCCCTGAATAAAGGCCCGAACTAAAGAATGCAAAGCCAGAGGTTTTTGGAAAAAAACTGACAAGGCCGAGACCTGACCCTTGATAGTACTCAAGGCTAGTTTCATTTGTACTCCTGATTGTAGGAAGGCGAGAACTCTACTTATGACATACTTGCGAGGATGCCAACCCTTGTTTTCGCACCGAGAGACATAGGCCTTCCAGACCCTATAGTAGATAGCCCTAGAGGCCGGCTTCCTTGCATTAATCAGGGTAGTTACCACTGAGCCTGAAAGACCCCGACGTCCTAGAACGAGGGCCTCAACAGCCAAACCGTCAAATTTTGCGTTTGTAGGGCAGGGTGGAACACTGGCCCTTGCGAAAGCAGGTCTGGGCGGGACGGGAGAGTCCAAGGATCCCCTACTGCCATCCTCACGATCGCCGTATAACAGGATATCCTGGGCCAAGCTGGAGCAACTAGGATTACTAGCTTCCGCTCCCCTTTTAATCTGCGTAGAAGAGGCAGAAGCAAACGAACTGGAGGAAATGCATAAATCAGTAAGAATTGATCCCACGCAGTCACTAAGGCATCTGTCCCAAGCGGATCCCTTGTCCTTGACACAAAGTTGTCCAGTTTTTTGTTGAACCAGGTCCACGTCCGGGGTACCTCACTTCTGACATATGGCCAGAAAAATGTCGGGATGCAGAGACCATTCTCCGGGAAGCAATTGCTGGTGACTCAAAAAATATGCACAGCAGACAGGCAAGGAACATGCTCTTCTGCCCAGGCCAGAATATGGCTTATCTCTTTCAGACGTGCCACCCGAATTTCTAGAATGTTGATGGGCAAGGCTTTTTCGGACTCCGACCACTTCCCCTGGACAGAGTTCCCTTCTAAGACAGCTCCCCAGCCTAAGAGGCTGGCATCGGAAGGATTTTCCCTTCTGCAAGTTCTTCTGCAACAACCACCAATTGAGACACACGCAGGCTTGGAGTCAAGCTCATCGGGCAATCCAAATCCTGTTTTTTTCTGCTCCAAACAGATAGAATACTATTTCGCAGTAATCTTGAATGGAATTGGGCATAGGGAACTGCTTCGAATGAAGCTACCATCTTTCCTAACAACCTCATGCAAAGGCGAACGGAAGGACTCACCCTGGTCCTGACCCTGTGAACCAGTTCTCTTATAGCATAAACTTTTGCCTGGGGTAAAAACACTTTCTTGTGGTTTGTATCTATAACTAGACCCAAATATTCCAGCTTTCTTACTGGCCGTAGGGATGATTTTTCTAGGTTGAGAATCCAACCTAAATGCTCCAGATATTTGACCATGTTTACCACACTGTGATCTCTGTTACGGACTGACCTATCAGCAGCAGGTCGTCTAGGTATGCCACTACTACAATACCCTGGGCTCTTAGTCTCGCCAGAAGTGAAGCCAGGACTTTTGTAAATACTCGAGGTATAGTGGCCAACCCGAAGGGCAAGGCCACAAACTGAAAATGTCGCTGTTCTACTGCGAATCGCTGGAATCTCTGGTGAGCGGGGAATATTGGAACATGGAGATAAGCATCGTTGATGTCTATTGATGATAGGAATTCTCCTCCCCTTAGAGTGCACACTACAGAGCGAATTGACTCCATGTGAAACGAGTGAACGTTTAGGAACTGGTTTAGACCCTTGAGATCCAAAATAGGTCTGACATCTCCGTTCGACTTTGGCACCGTGAAGAGGTTTGAATAAAACCCCAACCCCTAATGGAGCCTCTATAATCACCACCTGAGACAGCAGTCGGTCTAGTGCCTGGAATAAAGACCTTCTTTTTATTAGGTCCTTGAGAACGCTTGATCTTAGGAAGCAAGATGGTGGAAACTCCCGAAACTCTAGTTTGTATCCCAGAGACACTGTGGAGATGACCCATCTGTCCTGGATTTCCTCCTGCCAGACTCCTGAAAACTGTCGAAGCCTTCCCCCCACTCGATCGAGAGGGGCGCCCCTTCATAAGGAGGCCTTGGGACTCTACTTTGCAGATTTCTGACCCAGTGCTTTTTCTGGCCCTGCGTTTGGTTCTGAGGCCTTCCTCTAGGAGTTGACGGCGGAGGCCATCGTAACTGCCTGGAGGCCGTTGTCCCTGGCTATGGAGAGGCAGAACGTTTGAAAGAGAAACGCTTACGCTTTCTTTTTACTGGAAGAAGGGTACTCTTTCCACCCGAGATTTTTTGGATTTTTATTTTGTATTTACAAGTCATCCCCAAACAATCATTCCCCATGAAAGGGAAAACCAGTCAGCAGCTTCTTACAAGGCAACTCTGCTGACCAATGCTTAAGCCGCAAAACCCTGCGCATATGAAACAACAGAAGGGCAAGGCGAGACATCTGATGAAAAGAATCTTTAATAGCGTCAACCACAAAACAAAGGGCCCTAGGCAGTTCTGCCAGATCCGGGACCTCTTCCCCTTTGATGACTTGTTTCACTTGGTCTTTAAGGGATTGACAGACGCCGATTGCCACCACTGCAGGCTGTGCAACTGCACCAGCCATGGCAAACGAGGCTTTGCGCAGTGTCTCCAGTCTCTTATCTGCTGGGTCCTTAAACACCTGAACATTGTCTACTGGACAAGTAAGACTCTTATGCCACGTACACACGAGCGGATTTCTCATCGGAAAAAGATATGACGGCATTTCCGACGGGATTCCGCTCAAGTTTGCTTTGCATACACACGGTCACGCAAAAGTTTATCTGGATGATCCCAGTCAGCATAAATAAGCTGTTCCAGCAACGGGTGCATAGGAAAAGTGTGTGAACCCTGGGGAGGTTTTAGAGAACCCAAAGAGGAGAAGGGAGCTTCAGTCGTCTCTGCTAAAGGTAATTTATAACCAAAACGCACTTTCAGTGAGTCAACTAGCAATCTTTTGCGACTGTGAAGCTGAAACAGACTCCTCTGGGATAGAATCCTCCAATGAGGAACCATCCTCCTGCCCTAGTGGGTCTCTCGGGGGCATATCCGAATCCTCTACCCACTCCTGATGTGCAGATGCCGGGTCCAGGACAGGGGAAGGGGATCTCTCACGCTTCCTCAAAGCCCGGGAGGAGGATGCAAACAAACTAGCTATTTTTCCCTCCAACCCAGCCAAGACTTTAGCCAAATTGTGCTTAGTGATGTATGCAGAGGTGGAGTGTTGGAGGTAGCTACAATGCCTGACGGGTCCAATGGCTCAGCTTGGTCAGCCGCTACAGGACTTTCAGGAGAGGATGATACTGTGGAGGCATGACTAGGGTGCTCAGACCCTGACCACTGCGCTTTTGCGCCCCTTCTCCCTGCTTTTGTCCCCTTCTTTTGGGAATACATAGTCCTAAGCACACAGCAGAGGTACTATTACCATGCATCTATTGCTGAGTTCAGTCTTAGCAATGGTTAATATGCTGCCATCAAATGCCACAGCAAGATGCTGAGTAGATGGGTCTGAATATGTCTGTAGCCAATCACCCAGCGCTTACATGCCCTTGGACCGTTTCTGTGTCCCTCCGTCACAGCTCTGTACACAGCTATGGCTTATGAGAAGCCGCCGGTCCACGCCACGCTGATCCACATGCACGCGCCCGCAGTCCCGCCCCCCGTGACAACCTCTCAGTCCATAAAAAAATGAAGGAGGAGAGCGCTCGCACAAGCAAGCGCGGCGACACACTTTGGGGATCCGGGGGGGGGGGGAGGGGGGGAGTATACTGATGCCTAGATTCTCCCTCCTTCTTCCCCCCTTAAGTGGCTGCTGCTAGGAGCTTAGGAGAGCAGACCCCTCCACAGGTACTGCTGACACAACTATCCATAGAGGCTAGCATGGGATGTTAAACACTAGGTATGTCACCCTCTAGTGGTTGAAAAAAATAAGAACAGGCAGACAACATCTACTCATAGAAAAAGAAGTCCATAGGAATATCCCAGGATCTTCTTTTAACTTACTATTCTCGCCGCAGGGTACTAACTGGAATACTCACAGTGACCCAATCTTCACCCATCACGACGGGTTGGAGTCATGCCAGACCTTCAAGGACGGGGGGGTCTCCTTTGAGTGTAGGGTCCACTGCCTTGCACCTGTATAGCGCCCTGCCAGAGTAAACCTATGGTATGAGAATGTGACCAAGGTGCTGGATCCCAGGGCCCAGCTCTCAAAGAGAAGCGTTACAGGCAAAACCTCGTTCTTCCGTACCGAGGCTTGGTTACCATACACTTTAGCCTTTCATTCTGGCTCTCTGAATCGATCCGATTGCGCAGCTCCTTGACCCTGACAGGCCCTTCTAGGGAGCTTTCTTAGCACAAACTTCAACTGTGTACTCCCTGTGTGGTAGGGGGTTATATAGGGAGGGGGACTTCCTGTCTGTAATTATGCCAGTGTCCATCACCTGAAGGTGGCGTATAACCCATACAGTTATTACTGTGGTGCTCTGTGTCCCGTGATGTACAAAAAATAAATAGTAATAAAAAAATTCCGGTATAGATCTGTCAATCACCATGAACGCTGGCCGCTGTCCTGGAAAAAAAATCCATGCTGGCTCCCACCGAATGACAGCTCCACTGTCTCCCACTGTTAAATAAACGAAGGGGCAGGGCCACTAGTTGATGTCACCGGGTGACCTCGCCCACTTGTGACGTCATTGACTGGGGCATGCTGGAAACAGAAAAAAAATGCTTAAAAGCTGCTGCTAGGAGTGTTTATCATGGAACCTTCAGCTTTCCTGCTACATAAATTCCTTACCTGAGGGTTCTCTCTTAGGTCTTTAAGTGTACAGTTCCTTTAAGAACATGAAGAGGTTTTTTTCTGTCAGAGAAAAAGTAGAAAACCTCTCCAAGTGCCTCCATTGTTAGCCTGTGAGGTCTCTCTGTGTGGTGGAAACCCAGTCTTTGAGTTGTCTGATTAGCTTTCCCTAGGTTTTCAAGTCCAGGTATTGCCTGTAAAGCACAGCTTACATTGAAAAAAGATGTGTTGTCCAAAGACGGATCTGTTGCACCAAATAGAAGCGAGCAGCTCTCCAAGCAGTGGTAGAAAGTGCTATTCAAAGCAAATCAATTGAGGTTTTTAGCAGGGAGTCCACTTGCCCCAGCAGTGATGGTGTGTGTGGAGGTTTCCACTTTCTCTTCAAAAAAATTCACACACAAATGCCTGCGGCTCTAAGCTTTTAAAATGTAATCTGCTGTTTAAACACAACAATTGGGAAACTGTTTTATTTAAACAACCTTTTGAAAGATGCTTTTATTCCGAGCTGCAGTTTTGTTTAGCTTTCATTAAGTGATTTGATGTCCGCGGAACACAGAGATTTATACACCCTATGATGAATCATTTCACCCTTGTGTGATTTCCATTTCTTATCATTATCCATATTCAGAGAAGGTAGGTAAATTTTGCTAGCAGTATAATTTTAACGCACCATTACAGCCCTGAATACAATCAGCCATAAACAACAGGGAAAGAGCACAGGTAGGATAACATAAAAGAGTGAAAGAGAAGAAAAAAATTTAAGTCAAAGTCAGTAGGTCAGTGGTGTCCCAATCTCTCCTTTACAGAGACTGGACCTGTAAAACCCATATCTAAAACCCATTGTCCTCTGAGAAGGTAAGTTCCTGATGAGGTCTCAGCTCCCATATTGCCACAGGGGTAATTATACTGTACTATTAAGGGTATGTTCAGATAGTAATGTTTGAAGCACCCATATGTTTTAAAGGGTGTTCTGAGTGCATTCTAAAAGCTAGTGTGGCACCTTTCTTCAACTCATGCCTTATTACCCATCATGGGGCTAAAGACGGCCATAGATGGTGCAATCGCTCGATTCCCCTACCAACACAGTCAGTGTTGATGGGGGAATCCCTCCTGCTGAGCTATTGTGTTCTCCTAGCAGGGGGGCGGAGGGAGCTGTCCCTGCCAGGAGAACACACAAACTGGTTGTACCCAAGTCGACCCAATCAACCTGTTAGGTACCTGGTAGTGAGCCTGACTTGTAGGAGAAGACCTCTCATACAACGCTGGTTCAAGAGCCACTGGAGTGGGGACAGTGGTCTTGTGAGCACAGTGGGGTAGGAGTGCCTGTTGAGATGAAAAGCTCTGATGCTGGAGCAGAGTAGAGATCCCTCCAGGGATGGCTGGACTGCAGGTGAGGTGGTAACAGGAAGCAGCAGGCTGTAGCGCTGAGGATGCAAATGCAGAAGTCCCTGGAGCAGGAGCAGAGGGTGCAACAGCACAGCAGCAAACGGCAGGCACAGGCAGGGTCAGACAGTCCGGATCAGCAGGTAGCAAGGCGGTTAATACAGCAGGCAGAAGCAGAGTCGGTAGGCAGGCAGAGGTCGGCAACGGTATTGGTAGATGCAGAAGCAGGGTCAGGCAGGCCGGGTCGGATTGGAGAAGAAGGGATGGTCAGACAAGCCGAGTCAAAGGGGTAATCAATCAATCAGGTACAGGTTAAGCAGATCCACAGAGCTGAGACGAAACAGCAGCGCATCCCTGCAGCAGGAGAACTTTTATGCACCTTTTGGCGCCAAACGGCGCTAATGCGAACGCGCGCGCGTATGTGCCGCGCACCCGCGCGCGCCCGAACGCCGCGCTGACGCACAGTAACAGCTGGAGATTGCTGTATTGCCCGAACAGGGGCGCGCCGGCGCATAGGCGTACGCACATGTGCTGGTCTGGTGCTGACAGATCCCTGACACAACCTGCCCATAGATGGTTCAAATCTCGGCCAGTTCCTACAGAATCAGCTGAGAATCGAACCATCTATGGCCGGCTTAAGACTTCTCTATTGTTTCAGAAGTGGAAAACTGATATCCCTACTCTCTCTGGAGGAGTGGGAAGATGTGCTTGCTCAAAATACTAAACTGATGATATCTGCTAGGGATAAATGTATCCAACTCAAAGACTTACCTTAAAACAAAGCCCTCCAGTGGTGTGCTGTTACCACTGACAGGGCTTCCATCTTCACCCAGTCTACCTTCCAAGTTCGTGGGCTCTCGCAGTTTAAATGGCCAAGCTGCGATGACGTCACTCCTGCGCATGCGCAAGGGAGTCACGGCTGTGGCACAGAGCCCTGAGCGAATGGCTTGAGTATGCGCCAGTGATGTCAACAGCTGCAAAAACAGTGAATATCTCCTAAACGGTGCACGATTAGGAGATATTCCTTGTACCTACAGGTAAACTTTATTATAAGCTTACCTATAGGTACAACTGTCACAAGCAGTGTTTACTATGACTTTAAAAAAAGAAAAGCTAGACTTGTCGATATTGAAGCTGAACTCCGGCATACGCACATACAGCTCCATCTCACCTATAGTTAGCAATAATAACCTCACAGGTTCTAACCCTTTTCCTTTCATGGAAAAATAAGTCCTTTGCTGCAGTGTGACTGCACTGAAGAGATTCCCCTCAATTTCCAATCTGAAAGGACGCAACTGGAGATCTCCACTGCATATAAAAATCTGAAAATCTGACAGACGTCCCCTCCTTTCCCTACTTTTTGCAAAACTAAAAAGTAAAGGTTTTGGAGAGAGTTGAACTTGTTGCAGTGACATATGAGAGAGCCACACTGGCCTTGGAAAGAAAACAGAGAGAGAGGCGCCTATAAGTGTATAATTAAACACAATTTAATAGCACATACAATGGGCAACTCACATAGGTGGGATAGAAACGGGCACATCAGTGGTCCCAAAAGAGGTCATCGGCAGATAGTCAACTCCTGTAGTTCCATCACTGTAATGCGCTTGCAATCACTGTCTGTCACCGCTGTATGGAAAGCCGGTGTTCTGCCAAGAAAGTTCCGCTCGGCGGATAAGGACCCCCCTCTAGGATCCGGCGGAAATAGCCGAAGGTGAATAGTTGAAAATCAGCTGTACATGGCGCCTGTAAGAGGGCCCCTCGCGGGCTCGCTTCGCTCGCCACGCTTCGGGCACGGCCTCGCTTCGCTCGCCAGGCTTCGGGCACGGCCTCGCTTCGCTCGGCTCTTTTTTATTCCCCCTCTAGGTCCACTTGGATGGTGGGGCTTGAACCCGGACCTAGGGCGCAGGCGCCGTGTACAGCTGATTGAAGATTTTGAGCTTCGGCTATCTTTGGCGGCTCATAGTAGTTCGTACTGCGCAGGCGCTGCGCCTGCGCAGTACAGGGGCGGGTCCTTATCCGCCGAGGGAACTTTCTCGGCAAGACACTGCCTGTGTGGTGGGGAGATCCAGAGCGAGGCTAGGAACGCAGATGGTAGGATAGTGTGGAAGGGTGACGTCCCTGGGATGCGACACGTTTCATGAGCATGCATGCTGCGGATGGTATGGCAACCACGCTTCTTTTTCAAGCTGATCAATAGGACTATAACAACTGGATATATAGCAAATACAGGGGGAGGAGCCATTGTAAAAAATGGGATCATATATAAATATTGGGATAAATCCGTAGAAAAGCACAGGGACTGGTAAATTCAGGATTAATATCAGTCAATTGCAAATTAAATAAATATAAAAAGGGGGGAACACCAATACATAAGGAACATAATGCATCATAAATAAGAAAGTTAATTGACACTGGTTAAGAACATATATGTGGTACAATGTATACGCTGCATGATACATAAAAGGAAAAATAAAGGAAAGATAATACTAAAAATCTAAATTAAATAAATAAAATGATCAGTCGAAGAGACATTGTTAAGACGATAGTGTATTTAATATAAAATAACAATGTAATTATAATAGGGGGAAGAATAAGATATTTTTGTAAAGTATAACGATGTGATATAATAAATAAAATGAACTACACTTAAAATTAAAATTGAAAATGTAATAATATAATGGTTACTCAAGAATTGGATATTACTGATGATTACCGCAAAGAGTATCTGGCCAGACTAGAACATAGCACCATCAATTCAACACTTGACCACAAGTGTGGGACTGTAGGATAGTAGGGCTATAAAGTTGGTAGCCGGGGAGCATAGAGAAGAAGTAAATAGTTCTAGGTCTACCAATAATTACAGATAAAGTTTTTTGCCCGCCACCCCCATAAGACTATTACCTGGAGGAAAATTAAAAATAAACATAAATATGAATGGATGTGATAATAAAAATAAAAATAAAGATTAAAATGATTGTGAATTTATGTATATACATATGTAATATAAGAGAAGAACTGTATTAAATAATGGTACAAAATGAAAACAGTCTAGAGGATAGTAGCGATTTTGATTCCTTTGTTCAAACCTCCTGGCGAGAGAACATCAAGATTATAAATCCAGAAGGTTTCCCTAGCACACGGTTTCTTAAAGCGTTCAGCTACAGGGAGAGATCTGGGTATCTGCTCGATCACCCACACTTGGAGTCCGACAGTGGATTTTTGGTGGACCTCCAAAAAGTATCTTGGTACACTATGGTGATTCTCACCTTTCTCAATTAATCTTCTATGTTCATCGAATCTCCGCCTAAGAGCACAGAGCATCACGGAGCATCATTACTATGGACTTTTATGGACTTTGTGACTTATCTGTGGGGAATCATTAATAATACTAGTGTTTGCGCCTTGATATATTTTTCGTGTTTACCTCCCTAGGACAGTCGCATATCACTGATGTGTAAAACAGCAAAGAAAAATGGCTGAACTACATGAACAATTTCCATGTAATACTGTTCAGCTAGGTAAGCTCTTGTTTGATGAAATTTCTCCTGTGATTGGCAAGCAGTTCATCAATTTATAATTAGCAAGGAAGGTGCATTTGGAAAGAGCGATACATCTGCAACTGAGACTTCTGTTTTATCATAATGCTAGAAAAGGTTTTTAATTAGGTCCCAAATGGGCTATCTGAGCTGAGTTCTGAGGAATTTCTTTGTACTGGTACATACGTATCTTCAAAGCCGTTAAAGATCTGCTAGCCCATGATTTGCCTTAAAGAGGACTTGATATAAGGTATACTTTAAAGCAGAGTTCCACCCAAAAATGGAACTTCCGCTTTAAGGGAAGGTGACCCCCTGACATGCCACATTTGGCATGTAATTTTTTTTTAGGGGGGGCGGATACCCTCATTTTAGAGGGTCCCAGCTCCCACTTCCTTCCGGCGCACCGCAGCACCGGAAGAGAGATCTTCTCTCCCCCCTACCTCTTTGCAATCATCTGGGACCCGTCACAGGTCCCAGATGATTGCCCTGCCAGTCACGACATGGCTCGTGCATGCACAGTAACAATACCAGCGCCACTGAGAGGAGGGGGAGACAAGCAGGGCTTCGTTAACCCGCATCGCTGGACCCTGGGACAGGTGAGTGTCCGATTATTAAAAGTCAGCGGCTGCAGTATTTGTGGCTGCTGACTTTTAATATTTTTTTTTAAGCGGAACTCCGCTTTAACATGCATGGTTTTGTCATGGCCGGGATACATACAAATTTTCATAATTCATGAAACAGTCAGCCAAGGAGTCGTCATTCCAGGAGAGCGTCCCCCCCCCCCAAACAGAAAAGGTTGATTAAATTATCTTCTAGTGGAGGGTTGAGGTCAATATACAAACATTATGTTGAAGCAGAGTAACCTGAACAATGGTGCCACCTGACACGAAACCAAACTAGTGTATTGAGATCCAGATAGCAGAGCCTTTGATTAAAGGAAAGCCAGGGTAAATAACCCCAATATTTCAAAGGGTGAGATCATCTCCTTAGAAAGAACCCAGTGTTGCTTTTCCCCAGACAATGGCAGAAGATGCCTAGTTAATTATACACTAGAAGGACACCAGTCACAAGCTGAAACAGAACTAAGAGTATATGTATATATATTATGTACCTATATAGATATGAATATATAATATGTTAAATTACAATGTTGCAACGCATTTTGTAAGACTCAATGTGTACTGTAGTCATCCATGTATTTGACAAGGATTTGGCACCAGTCTGTTATGGTTAAAAGGTGATGTTGTTTAATTCCATAAATCTCTGTCAATCTCAATATATTTGGTTAGGTAGAGATTTCTTATAGCCAGCAAGGTACAGGAGATGGGGACAGCAAAAGGCCAGCAATCACCATATTATATTAACATGAAACATGTTAAAACACATTTCATAATAACACTAGACATCATATTCTGATTACACCTTTACCATGATCACAGATTGGTTTGTGAGAATCAGGGCAGTTACCTACCATATTTGGAACCAACCAATCATGACATGGTAAACATGAAGTGAGGGAGGTAACCATCCAAGACTTTGCATTATACAAAGGGGGAGACACAGATGATTCAAGAGAGAGGACCACAGACCCACACGCTGACATACACCCTCTGGATGAACACAAATTTGGTAATAAGTGACCACTCCCCATCTCTCTGGACATTGCTGCTAGGATGAATCGAATATACATCCTTATCTTTTAACCACTTGACAACTGGGCACTTAAACACCCCTCCTGTCCAGACCAATTTTCAGATTTCAGTGCTCTCACACTTTGCGACGCGGACAAGCCAGGAAAGTACAAATACCCCCCAAATGACCCCTTTTTTGAAAGTAGACATTCCAAGGTATTTAGTAAGATGCACGGTGAGGTTTTTGATGTTGTCATTTTTCCCACAATTCTTTGCAAAATTAAGGTCCCCCCCCCCCCACAAAATTGTCATTGTAATAGGTTATTTCTCTCACATGGCATATATATACCACAAATAACACCCCAAAATACATTCTGCTACTCCTCCTGAGTATTACGATAGCACATGTGTGGGACTTTTTCACAGCCTGGCCACATAGAGAGGCCCAACATGCAGGGAGCACCATCAGGTGTTCTAGGAGTATAAATTACACATCTAACTTGTTCACTACCTATTACACTTTTGAAGGCCCTGGAGCATCAGGACAATGACATGTAACACTGATGTGGCACTGAAGACAGATATCACTGATACATGGCACTGGTGGCATTTGACACTGATGTGGCACTGATGACAGATAGCACTTATACATGGCACTGATGACACGTGACACTGCTGACAGATGGCACTAATATGTAGCACTGATGACACGTGGCACTGATGACAGATGGCACTAATACATGGCACTGATGACAGATGGCACTAATACGTGGCACTGATGACAGATGGCACTGATATGTGGCACTGATGACACGTGACACTGATAACAGATGGCATGTGTCACTGACAGGTTGCACTGATGACAGATAAAACTGATACGTGGCACTGATGACACGTGGCACTCACAGGTGGCACTGGGGACAGGTGCCACTGGAGGAAGGGTTCACTGGAGGCAGGTGGCACTGATAGGTGGCACTAGGGACAGATGGCACTGACAGGTGGCACTGGGGACAGATGGCGATAGGGACAGATGGCACTGATAGGTGGCACTGGGGACAGATGGCGCTGTGTTGTGTTAGTGTAACTGTTTTTTTTCACTCCCGATGCAGCACAGAAGCTCTACCTCCACACACGCTGTCTCTGTGTGAGGAGGGATAGCCGGCAATAAGAGATGATCTCATATGTTTACATATGAGATCATCTCCCATTGGACACTCCGATTGAGTGCTAAATGGCCGCTGTGATTGGCCATTTAGCACGGCCAACACAGATTTCCCCCGCCGCGCGCCCGTGGCGGCACGCAGGGGAATGTAAACAGGAGGACGTCCAGGGACGCCCTCCCGAGAATTGAGCGCCACGCTGTAGCCATCTTTCGGCTATAGCACGGGCGCAAAGTGATTAAACAGTGGTAAGATACTGACCATATAATTATTGATAATATTTTCTCTTCCCAAAAATCAAAGGAATTGTATCTTACTGTATACATTGTATCTTATCCAATACTGTGTGAAGGAAAAATTATAAGAATCGTATTATACTGTTTACATTTTATCTTATCCAATACTGTGTGAAGGGTAGTTTAGTATTTAAGAATTGTCCCACGTTATTGGTCTTGTGTGTTGAAGCCGCTTGTGAGTGAAATCAGGATCAACCTGTATTACAACAAATCTGGCGCCTGTGGTCCCAGGGAAATTATTTATCGCCCCATTCAATCTGGTAGCTATGTTAGATATTATCAATTTGAAGGAAATATTAATTTATCTGTTGACTCCGCAAAACATACTTTGTATTCCTTCCAGCTGGAGAAATTCAGAGGATTGTTTTTCCAAGCGACAAGAGATATTGTGTTTTTGAACTTAAGGCGCGATTACCGCAATGTTTTTTTTTAACATAGTCATTTGGACTACCCTTGGGTTATTTATCAAATATTAAGGAAAATAGTTTTATTGCCGTGTTGATGTCTTTGGCAGGGTGTATGAAATATTAATCACCAGAAATCCCGGTTCTGTATGAAATTGTATAATTATACTTGTAAATTAATACAAATTATTTAATTATTAATTTTATTGGGAGATATTTATACATTGGTAAGAATTCCCCATAGATTAACAAACTCTTAACTTTATCGGCGTATAACACACTGTTTTTTCCCCTTAAAATCAGGGGAAAATTGTGGGTGCGTGTTATCCTCCGATCCCCGCTGATTGTGAGCAGAGCGAAGCGAACACCGCCCACATATACAAAGCCGAGCGTACTTGGCTAGTCTCGGCTCCGCTCACAGATACGCCCAGTCTCGTCATTGGACCTGTGTTATGTCCATCATAGGGGCGGGACTGCGAGAGGAGCCGAGACTAGCCGAGAGTACACCACGTCCGCTAGTGACGAAACGATGTAGGCAGGAGGAGCCACGTCCTGACGTCACCGCTGCACGTCCAGTCCCGGAAGCTACGGGCTGTTTGGAAGCCGGCCAGCTCAGTCTTTTATCTTGCTTTTTTACATCCTTTGTGCTGTAAGTGTCCATTTGTCTTTTGATACTTTAATAAATGTAAAGGATTTACGCTATGTGGAGCCTTTTGTTTTTTATGGTGACAATATTGCTTATCCACTGATCCTTCCACTGACCTCTGCTGACCATTCCTGCTGACGCTGAGGAGTCCGGTGCCTGTCAGAGAGATCCTGGGCTGGGGTTATAGCCACTCGCTCAGTGTGGTCCCCTATAATAAGGGACCACCGTTTTCTGGTAAGCGGCAGCTTTTTCTGTGGTGGAGGATATACCTTTTCACTTATCACTTGAATGTGGAATTTCACCAAAACATCACTTTCTGGATCAACATGTTTACTGGACTTTTTATGTTTCACTATATGGATTCATCCTTTAGTAACACTGATTAACTCCGGGGGTTTCTTCAATCCTTTTTTATATTTCACCCAGTCATTGGAAATTTTAATTTTAATTTTGCTATTTTTTTTCTTTTTTAACAATACTCAATTGTATTGATTTTTATGCACTTCAATATGTATAATTTATAGGTAGATGCATTTAACTTTGCACTTTCTTCTTAAGTTTGTGTCACTTGTATAACAATTTTTTTGGCACCTACTATTGGCAACATATGTTAATTGATCTTTTCACTATTTAGCGTGACTTTCTGTTTTTGTATATTTGTTCAGTGTCGTATATAACTTTTTAGTTGCAGCTCACTTTTATTTTTATTCCTATCCTTTAGCGCAGTATTTTTTATATCCAGTATTGATGTACAGTCATCTCTACAGTCAGTCAGTGAGTAACCAATCAACAAGCAGAAATCATGTGCTGTAAGCTCTAGCAACTAACCAGTGAGCTGTAATGCGTGTTGTAACCTCTACAGTCAGTCAGTGAGTGGTAATGATATGCTGTAACCTCTGGCAACCAATCGCAATCCCTGCCTGATCTGATTCAGTAAACTGATTTTGAGTCTAGCTGCTATTTATTGTATGTCTCAGAGCAGGTGGAGAGCGAAATTGCATGGAGGGGGGCCCAAAGAAATGTTTGCCCAGGGTCCAATCAATAATAAAGATGGTCCTGCCCCCATTGACACAGCCAGTGTTGATGGGGGAATGCCTCCGGCTGCACTATTATGTTCTGTTGGTAGGGGGCGCAGAAACCTCAGCCGGGAGAACACAATGATTACTGCTAGAGGCTATAGCCACCGGCAGTAATCGCATGTAAAAAATCAGACATGCTGGTTGTACCCAAGTCGGTTGAGAGATTGACTTGGGTACAATCAGCCTGCCCATACATGGATCAAAATACAGCCAGTACTTGCTGAACTGGCCGAATTTCAATCCATGTATGGCTGCCTTACAGCGGTAATAAAGTCCGCTTTGTGATTTTTACCTACAGGCAAGCTTATTATAAGGCTTACCTGTAGGTAAAATGAATATCATCTAAACGTGCACTGTATAGGAGATATTCACCCTGGATGCAGGCGGTGACGTCACGATATGCCGGACCTTCAGAGCTTCGTGCAGGAGCCGGGGGGTCCCACACAAATGCGTGTGAGTGAAATCATTGCGGCTGCAGCCACTCATAGAGCCAGAGCTGGGGAGAAAGACTGGGGAAAGACGGAAGCCCTGTCAGCGGTGACAGCATGCTGTTGGAGGGCTTTATTCTAAGGCAAATGTTTCACAATGTGCTAGTATGCGATGCATACTAGCACATTATGCAATTGCCTTACAGGTGTTTTTTTTTTTGTTTGTTTTTTTAACTGCCGTGGTTTATTACCGCTTTAACACTTTCAGGTATGTATTACCTCTCACAGCAATTAGTCTACTCCCCCTGTTAATACTTACATCTGCTTTTTTTCCACAAGGATTGAAGGATTTAACCACCTTTGTTCAGGCTTTATTCAGGGTCGGTATCTACTTCCTGCCCTGCCATTCTGATGCCTCTGCAGTTCTTGGTTATGCTTACAATTGTTTGAAACAGATCAGCCCTTTCCTACATCCTCCCACCTTACGAATTGCTAGAAGGTTGCAGAGTTGTGGTCCTGTTAGTGGGGGAGAGGAGACTGAGGAAATGCTTCCTCCTGCCTGCAGCAGAGTAATGACATCATCTCAGCCTAGGCAAAGTCATTGAAGTGGATTTTAAGAATGGCTTTTTAATGATAAAAGGTGGAGCTTTTCTGAAAAATGTTACTTTTTACCTGGAATCCCTGAGCATACTACTTCTCCTCTTATTCTGCCATTGAGACTGACAGCTGCCAGCTTCAGTTGTTTATTGTGATATGTCAAGAATGTATTCCTTCACAGTTACTGAAAGGTCAGCTCAAGGTAGCCAGATTGTAAATGTGTCTGCTGTGCAACTTTCAGGATAAGAATGAAGGATGATAGACAACAATTCAGACACTTGCTTTTCCTTTCATACCTGCTCATTGAAGTATTAGTTGCAGTCTGATTCATTGCTACAGACTAGACCCTAGGTGGTTCCTTTACTGCATTCCACCTTGACATGATTTCTTGAGTTGCTATAGGCAGCTATTATATTATATGACGTTTTGCTGGAGTGGGCGTAAGGTCCGTAAAAATAGCTTTATAATGGTTTTATTTTCCTGTCATTGCAGGTGATTGCAGACGTTGCATGTGGAAATGCCAGTTCTAATACCTCCTCAGGTGGGCGGCTGGTGACATTTGAAGTTCCAGAGAACACATCAGTGAAGTAAGTTTTGATATACAATGCTCATATGTTAAAGCTGAACTCCAGGCAGGTATAAAAGACACCTATTAATGCACCTCTGTTCAGGGGCAGACTAAATAGAAGATCATGGGACCCCCTGTGATCCCCACCTACACGCAAGCCACACCTATACAAAGCCCCGCCTACATAAATCATGGGGCAGACACAAAGGCACATCACATGGCACATAGCAGAACACAGGGCACATCACAGGGCGCACAGCAGGGCACATCATGGGGCACACAGGAGGGCGCATCATGGGGCACACAGGAAGGCACTGAGCACATCACAGAACACAGGGCACACAGGAGGACACATAATGGGGCACACAGCAGGGCACTGAGCACATCACAGGGCATGGGGCACATCACAGGGCACACAGCAGGGTTTATTATGCTGTACACAGCAGGGCACATTATTGAGCACAGCATGGTGCATCACAGGGGGTACAGGGCACATCAGGAGGTACACAGCAGGGCACATCACAGGGCACATCAGGAGGTACACAGCAGGGCACATCAGCAGGTACACAGCAGGGCATGCCTCACATCACAGGGCATGTGGCACAGTAGGGCACATCATTGGGAACAGGGCACATTAGGCGGTACACAGCAGGGCACATCACAGAGCATGAGGCACACATCCCAGGGCACAAGGGGACACTGTGGGGGGGTCGAGAGCACAGGGGGCCACTGTGGGTTGGTGGAGGGCACAGGGGGACACTGGGTGCGTGGAGGGCACAGGGGGGACACTGTGGGTGGGTGGATGGCACAGGGGGACACTGTGGGTGGGTGGAGGGCATGGGGGACACTGTGGGTGGAGGGAGGGCATGGGGGGACACTGTGGGTAAAGGGAGGGCACAAGGGGACACTGCGTGTGGGTGGCACAGGGGGGACACTGTGGTTGGGTGGAGGGCACAGGGGGGACACTGTGGGTGGGTGGCACAGGGGGGACGCTGTGGGTGGGTGGAGGGCACAGGGGGGACACTGTGGGTGGGTGGATTGCACAGGGGGGACACTGTGGGTGGGTGGAGGGCACAGTGGGGACACTGGGTGGGTGGATAGCACAGGAGGGACACTCTGGGTGGGTGGAGGGCACAGGGGGGACACTGTGGGTTAGTGGAGGGCACAGGGGGGACACTGTGGGTGGCATAAGGGGACACTGGGTGGAGGGCACAAGGGGACACTGCGGGTGGGTGGAGGGCACAGGGGGACAATTTGGGGGTGGGGGGTGGAAGGCATGGGAGGAGACCATGCGGTGGGGACTGTGGGAGTTACATGGGGCCTCCTGCGGTCCTGTTGGGGCCCGGGCCCCCTACACCTGTACTGGCTGCCATGTCGCCTGCTCCTGCGACAGGACCCTGATAAGAAAAAAAACAGCGCCTCACCCGATGCCTGTAATACCGCGCATGCATGAGTTGCACTGCGCTCTCTGAGTGGACAGGCAATCTTCTGGGACCTGTGACTTGTCCCAGAAGATTGCCGAGAGGGAGGGGCCGCCTAAGGGGAGAGGAGGAGTCACCTAGGCGGACTGAAGTTGGAAGCAGGAGTGGAACAGGAAGTCCCTCTCAAAACTTGGCACCCATTCCCCCCCCCCAAAAAAAAAATTACATGCCAAATGTGGCATGTAAGGGGGCGAGGAGTGCTTAAAGTGGAAGTTCCAACAAGGAACTAACAAGGAATATGCTAATAGCATGGACAGAGCGAAGTGGCAGAGATTTTAGAGAGATTTCCTGTGTCTCTAACTACTTCATCATTATCCAGCCACAGACTGGGGAAAAAACAGGACTTGGTTATATTACTTAATTGCAGTAAAGTGAAATCACATCTCTTGCCCTGCCAGACAGGCTGTGTGGTGGAGCTGTGTAAATCTCAGAACTGTATTGACAGAAATACAAATGTTTTAATGGGTAAAACAGCTCCAGTATATCTATTTCATCGGTGTATTGTTCACCTTTCAAATGGATATCAGCTTTAAAGTCGTTGTAACTTAAATAAAAGACCCATTTCCTTTAAAGCAGTGGTTCTAAATTCCTGTCCTCAGGGCCAGATTTGCAAGATAACTGAAATACATCACAGGTGATATAATTTGCTGCTCAGTGATTGCAGTATTCTAGTCTGCATCTCCCCAAGGTAATAGTAAAAATCTGGCCTGTTAGATGGTCCTGAGGACAGGACCCACTAACAGGGAGAACCACTGCTTTAAAACATGTTAAACCACATAGTACTTGTGCAGTGTCATTTTTCCTTTTCTATGCTGTAAAAAGCCTGGTTGATCCTGCCTGTTCCTGTGTCCCCTTGTGTGTCCTGACCACGGTTATCATGGCTGCTGATCCCTGATTACCGCGGTCAGTTTATGTGCTTCCGCCAGCCCGCTGCTCTCCTCTCTGCCCTCCCACCCTGCCTGTCAGCTCTTGTGTGTGAACCACCCCTGCCCGCCCCTTCTACTGCGGTTCCGAGTGGCAGTAAAGTAACTGCTCACAATTACTGCCAGCCCCTCTGCTAGGACAAAATGTACTACACAGTGTCTTCTTTTTTTTAAATTCTCCTTCTAAATGTCTTTTTCCACCTCACTGATCTGCGGTCACGTGACCACCCAGCAGACATCAGAGGGGGATCTCAGCCCCTCCTTCTGTTGTGCATAAATCAGGGAAGGAGAGCAGGGGGCAGTCACGTGACCACCCACCAGGTGTCAGCGTGGGATCTTAGCCCCTCCATCTGTAGTGCATAGATCGGAGAAGGAGAGCGGCGGGCGGTCACGTGACTGCAGATGGGCAAGGTGAAATGAGGTATTTAGCAGAAGAATTTAAAAACACCACAGACACGGTGTGGTACATCTTATCATAGCAGAGGGGCTGGCAGTGATTGTGAGCATTGCCTTTACAACACTTTAACTATACAGAATCATTGACAACATTTTCTTATTTATGTTTGGCAAGGTTTGGCCACCAGCAGTTGTCCAGCTACAGAGGTTCAGGAAACTCTCCCAGATGGTTATAGGAAACCTTGTATTTCATTGTTGTGTACACTGGCAAGCAGCATATTAAAAGAGAAGTATGGCCAAAGGGTTTTTGGTCATACTTCTCTTGTGGGTCACAGGAGTGCACTTATTTTTGCTCTTCTTTGAACCAGAGTCAGCTTATAGCAGCTTATAGTGAGCTATTGGTTGCCTATCAAATGACGTCACAGAGCCAATCCAGGCTCTGGAAGGATCCCTGCTTGATTGACAGCTGGCGTTCAGCATGTGGCTGAGAGTGGAAGTCAGCTGCGCTAGTCCCCTCTCCAGCCCGCCCTAGAGGAGCACAGCGGAGGGTGGTGACTGCCAGGAACTTCTCTCTGCTATGAACAGACCGAGAACTGAGTGATCAATGGTCATGTGATCTCTCAGTACTTATTCTTAGAACTGATAGTGCAGCATTGAGGTGAGTATGGATGTTTATTATTTTCTTCCATAACTCCCAGACTTCTCCTTTAAGGCTTCTTCCTCTGGGTTCATGTTGGACTTTTGCTTGTTTTCAGTTGTTTTGGCAGAGGGAGGGGTGCTATGGGAAACATAGAATAGTGTGATCAGCATGAGCAGTTATGTTTGCCCAGCATGTTACTGACTGCTGAATTTGGATGTAGCCTATTAGATTGCCAGCAGTTGGTGAACTCACATAGATCATTAAGTAAAGCAGTGCAAATGGAAATGATAAGTCAGTGATACAAAACAATCAATCAGGAATCTTTCACTTTAGTAAAGTGAACTGTTGGCCTGGATATATGGTTTTCCCAGGATTTGGGTGTCATCTGCGGAGTCATTCTTTACCTTTTTTATGGAGAATAAGGAACAAAGTGTTTACCATGCCTGCACTTTATCAGCATAATCAGCAGGTTTTGTTGATCCAAGTGAGGACTGACAGATGTCTCACCTCCTGTTGTTTTCAACATCTGCCAGTCTGTAAACAGCTTTAGATTCAGAAGGTACTAGAACCTGGGGAACTGGGGGTGCATTATGTTAAATCTTTGTGCAGCCTGCTGGGTGGATATGTATGTAAGAGATGGCAGTAGCAGTGTTATGTTACAGAATAACTAGAAGCCTGAAAAAAAATGAATGCAACCTCATCTAGGGATTGGTAAACTTCAATATATTAAACACTCTTTAAAAGAGAAGCATGGGGTATATAAAAAAGATTTAAAAAAAACCTTATACTCACCTAGGTGGGTGCAGCATCAGTCACTCACCAGCTCTCTGTTCTGTCCCTCCAGCACTCACTAGAGCTCTGAGCTGGAGAGGAAAGGGAGCAACTGGCTCAGTCTCACAGGGGCACAGCTGAGAGGCTGAGCCAGCTGCCAATCCAGGCATCTGGGTGGATCCTAACTGTAAAGTTGAGACCTTTCTCCAGCCTTGACTGGCTGAGGGATGTCAGTTGACAGCGGTTTTAGTCTGCTGTCGTCTGAAAACGGGTCACAGGAGTGCAGAACAAATTGCACTCCTGTGATCCATAGGAGATGTATGGCCAAAAAAGCTTTGGCCATAACTACTGCTTCCCTCTGCTGCTTCTGTGTTGTCCTTTCTTCTCCAAAATAATCTTTTGTTTAGAAGATCACTCCCTGGGAAGGCTCTAGATATATTTTTGTATTTTAATTGCAACTACATTTTTGACATATGAAAATGATAAGAAAAACAGGTGTATTGCCAAAAAAAATAGGTCACTATCTTGTTTGTATGCTGTATGCCTGGAGTGGAATTTATCCAGGTTGTCAGCATCCTTGCTAACTTTTCATCTGACAATTAGATGTGACAAGCTGATACCTTCCTGTGTTCTTGAATCCCTAGAATCTCCCAGGATGCTACTGCTTTGCTTATTCTGCTATGGAAAGTGACAGCTGTAGGCTTCAACCAGTGTTCCCTTATAGACGGCCGGAGTGTCACTCTACTGCAAGCTCCAGGAGGCCTTGTCTTTCCAGAAGAAATGCTAACTCTTGGAAACAATCATTTCATTGGTATGTAGGCTACTGTCCACATTTTTCTGTGTGTCGGTTTCTATTTTGTGTCCCTTCCTACTTGTTTCTCACACAAATAGTTTCAAGGGGTCTTTGTGATTTATGCCGCGTACACACGAGCGGACTTTCTGGCAGAAAAGGTCCCGACGGAACGAATCAGTCGGACATTCCAATTGTGTGTGGGCTTCATCGGACCTTTTCTGTCGAAAAATCTGACGGACCTTAGAAATAGAACATGTTTCAAATCTTTCTGACGGACTCGATCCCTATCGAAAAAAACGTTTGTCTGTATGCTAGTCCGACGGGCCAAAAACGACGCAAGGGCAGCTATTGGCTACTGGCTATTGAAGTTCCTTTTTCTAGTCCTGTCGTACGTCATCACATTCGAAACGATCGGACTTTGGTGGGATTGTGTGTAGGCAAGTCGTCGGAACTCCATTGAAAAGTCCTTCGGAGTTCAGTCTGACGAGAAGTCCGCTCGTATGTACACGGCATTACTGTCATAGGCAGCACTCTGTAAACACTGGAAAGTAAAAATATTAAAATAGAAATCAAGTTCATACTCATGGTCATCTGAATGATTCATATCAACACAGTTTAATACAGTAAACATTCTTTATACATTGGGAGATATATGTCGTCATGTGCACAGTGAAGATTACACTATGTTAAACAGTACCAGGTATACATCTAAGCAGTTTTACCCACCAAAGTTTGTACATGACACACGCTTCTCATTGCTCAGAGATAGCATGTAAAATATGTATATCAGTTATAAGAGAACTTCTACACATCAGACATTGTTGGAAACTTTTTGTACCAATGCTAAGTTTTTTTGTGTCTTGTCACCTGAATAATCTGGAAACTGCCTTCTTTTCTTAAAGTGGAGCTTTACCCATAACAAATTGATAAAAATAATGTTCTCTAGCAAGAAACAAACATTCCACATTAATAATTATTCTACCAAAATTAGTGTGTGCTGTACATTGCCTCCAGCATTGCTCCTGTTTCTTCTTGCTGGAGGCTGCCATTTTGCTGAAGCCCAAAGCGCATGAACAGCATGTGTCCTTAACCAAACTGTGAAACCATCAAATGTCTGGTGTCATAACTCATAACAGGTGCAGCATCATGGCAGTTGCAGATCAAACAGAAACAGCTTCCTTGGCTGTAAAGGATAGGAGGGTTTAATTCCACTTTAGGGCTGTCAGCAGATCTGCCTCTACAAGCTCGGCAGTGCCTAAAAATGGAGAGCAATTGAGCATGTTCAGAACAGGGTGAGACAATGGGGGTGGATTTACTAAAGGCAAATAGACTGTGCACTTTGTAAAGTGCAGTTGCTACAAGTAAATGAGTAGAAGCTCTGCTGACTTCCATCATCCAATCATGTGCAAGAAAAAAACGCTGTTTTTTTTATTTTCCTTGCTCTCGACTGGGTATTTTTTGCAAAGCTAAGCCTTATCTCATTTACCAAGCTCTGGAGTAGCGCACAATCTTTTTACCTTTAGTAAATCAACCCAGTGTTTTCCTGAATTTTAAATAGTATAGGCACTATTTTTTTAATGTTTTACATAGCTATACCTGCAAAAGGGGCCAGCCTGAAATGATCTAGTAAGACTTAATTTTCTGACTAAAGTTCCACTTTACGTAAAAATTTGAAAATAAGGAAGAGAACTCCTAAAACAACCCTTATTTGGTAACCAGTGGAAAGTCCACTGGAAAGTCCCAATGTAATTATTATCGGTGAACCTGCAGAAACTCCCAAACCTAGTCAATCTGAATACAAAAAGAATATATTACATATTGAATGTACATCCACCTCCGAAATATCCCACAGTGTAATTAAAAGACAAGTTTGACAATGTTGTTTTTAAAATGACTGGGAGGAGCAGTCCCATGGAACCTGTCCTTATAGTTTGTCCAATATAATTAAATGGACATATGAGCAAATATGAGCACTGATGATAGTCCCAAATCAATGATGACGGACCTTCCAGCAAATCAAGGATGTCAGTGAGCACTGACATTGTTGATTTGTTGGAAGGTATATCTGCTTATGTGGGTAGTATATTGAATATAGAAACTTCGAACACTATCTGGTTGGAGAAATCATGCTACTTGTAGATGCAAGATAAAACACAGAAGAGTGTGCAATATAAGTTTAGTGTATATTGGACACTTATTAAAAAATAACGAATGGCAGTTCACATAAATTCAATAAAAATATGCTTATCATTGATCATAAGTCCTGGTCTCAGCAAAGGCAAGACATCAGGGCATTCACATAGGATTGACAGATGTGGAACCTGTAACAGCTGAGAAGAGCATCAGAAGGCTCCAGTCTAAGTGCAGCATTATAGATAATGTGAATAGCACAAGACAATTGGCAATTCGCTCAGAAACAGCTGGGAAGAGCATGTAGTGGAAGATAGAGGTGATAGTTGATCAATTTAGTCGCTGTCTGGGTCAAAATCCAAAGCATACCGCTGCTATCTGAGTTGTATATGGTGTCCAGACAACCAGGGAGCCAGGAAGTGATGTCAAGGGGGCGTGGCTACACATTTTGAGGTGTCTGCCTCTTTGTCAAGCCTTGAGGCTTGAGTAAGTTGTCAATTGTCCTGTGCTATCCACATTACCTTTACTGTTATTCTTCACTAAGATTGGTGCCCCCTGGTGTCCTTCTCAGCTGTTACAGGTTCCACATCTGTCAATCCTGTGTGTATGCACTGATGCCTTGCCTTTGCTGAGACCTGGGCCTTTGATCGATGATAAGCATATTTGCACTGATTTTATGTGAGTTGTCATTTGTTGTTTTTTTTTTAAATATGTACGACTTCCACTACACTTTGATTGCACAATCTGCTGTGTTCTATCTGCAATTATAGAGGTCTCTTCGGTCTCCTGGAGGTGCTGCATAAAGATGTTCTGGATTCAACAAAAACGTATCCTCACAAGCTATAAGGATCTGTTTATGAACTATACACCACAGACTTCTCTGGACATTTGTATACTTTTCTCTGAATTCCCATATGCAGTTGTGGGCTAAGAACCCTAGTTATCCCTTTGCACCATTGTCATTGTGTAATTTTACTTTTCATACATGTTATGCCCTGTTTTGCTGTTGATTTATTATTTTATTTTGTGACATAATGGTTTCCAAGCCCTGATGCAGTCCTTTACTACATTTCCATTTATTAAGTTACACGTTGGCCTTCAGAACCTTAAAGTACAGTGGACCATCCAAGGGACCTTCTGCAAACCTAAACAAACAGCAAGGGTTTTTCTTAGAAAGTAGTGGTTTCCTTCATTGAATAACATATAAACTAAATTCTGGTTCTTATAGTAGACTTATAAAGAAGAGTGTTATTGAGTACAAGTGATGCCTCCACTCTCACTATTGTTGTATTGATCTTTATAGAGTGTTCTCTACCAGGGAATGTAGACTTGTACTGATTTTCATTTGTCAACTATCTGTTCAACCCAGGACTGGTAGAGGCTCAAGCTAGAAATTGTTTTGTAATCTTTTGATTGTGTCACACTGCTCTTTGTTAGTGACTCTGTTGCCTCCTAAACAAAGTAACTGGGACTGTGATCAATGTTCTCTTGAAGACCTAAGCTGTATAAATAATATTGTGCATCTGACACACTTCTGACACTCTATGTCACTACATGACCTAGTAATAATTTAAAGTGTTACTAAACCCACAACAGTAAAATCAGTCTGTATATGCAATAAAGCATGCTTGTTACACTCACTTTGGAACGTAAGGGGTTAATCACCTGCATTGTGTAAAACGGCAGTTGGATCCTGTCTTCTTTGATCTTCTCCTTCTATTGGCCCCAATCCATCTCCTTTGGAGTCACTCTGCACATGCTCAGTTTGGTGTGTATTGCTAGAGAGTTTTTTTTTCTTGGGAGGGTGCATGTGATCAGCACGGGGAAAATCAGCACTGTCCAGACAGAAGGCCAGGGGTCGTCTAGCCTCATAGAGCAGTCACAGGAGAATGAAAACTCCTCCAACCAGCTTTAACCAGACACTGATAGAAGTCACAAGACTGCTATATCCTGCTGATGAGAAAAGGTATTTAGCAGTTTATATTTACTAAAATAATTGCATTTCCATGTTCTAAAATAATTGCATTTCCATGTTCTGTGTACTGTGGGAGACCGGATATAATGAACACGGGGTCCTAGGTTTAGTAACACTTTAATTGTCACTTTTTTCCTTTATGTAATTCTGCGTATGCCTTGTGTTTTTCTTGTAGAGCACTTTGAGAAGCTACTTTTAAAAGGCACTTTATATAAAATAAAGTTTTTCATTATTATTATTATAGTAATGATGTAAAGGCTGGTGGATAGAACCATAGCACACATTGGGGAACCAGAAAAAAAATACACTTGGAATTCTGTCGGATGCAAAAGATTCAGACAGCATAGCTCTTCAAGAGCGCACAGATCCGATGCTTGAGGGGTAGGATAAGTAAGCATTAATACCCTCTTATGCAGGGAGGTCTTTTTTATTTTCTATCAGCAGCTACATTTTTTTCACGTGGCATGGAGATTCAAACCATCACCTGGAATGAGTTGAATAATTCACATATAGTTTAGAATGCCTTGTTTTATTAACCCTTTTTTTTTTACACTTTTTCAATCATTGACCTGGATTTTTAGAAGGTACATTTCATAGGCTACACAAAAATGAAACCTTTCAGTGCATACAGGGAGCATAACTTACAGTGGGGCAAAAAAGTATTTAGTCAGCCACCAATTGGGCAAGTTCTCCCACTTAAAAAGATGAGAGAGGCCTGTAATTGTCATCATAGGTATTCCTCAACTATGAGAGACAAAATGTGGAAACAAATCCAGACAATCACATTGTCTGATTTTTGAAAGAATTTATTTGCAAATTTTGGTGGAAAATAAGTATTTGGTCACCTACAAACAAGCAAGATTTCTGGCTCTCACAGACCTATATCTTCTTCTTTAGGAGGCTCCTCTATCCTCCACTCATTACCTGTATTAATGGCACCTGTTTGAACTTGTTATCAGTATAAAAGACATCTGTCCACAACCTCAAACAGTCACACTCCAAACTCCACTATGGTGAAGACCAAAGAGCTGTCGAAGGACACCAGAAACAAAATTGTAGACCTGCACCAGGCTGGGAAGACTGAATCTGTAATAGGCAAGCATCTTGGTGTGAAGAAATCAACTGTGGGAGCAATAATTAGAAAATGGAAGACATACAAGACCACTGATAATCTCCCTTGATCTGGGGCTCCACGCAAGATCTCACCCCGTGGGGTTAAAATGATCACAAGAACGGTGATCAAAAATCCCAGAACCACACGGGGGGACCTAGTGAATGACCTGCAGAGAGCTGGGACCAACGTTTAAAAAAGGCTACCATCAGTAATACACTACGCCGCCAGGGACTCAGATCCTGCAGTGCCAGACGTGTCCCCCTGCTTAAGCCAGTACATGTCCGGGCCCGTCTGAGGTTTGCTAGAGAGCATTTGGATGATCCAGAAGAGGATTGGGAGACTGTCATATGGTCAGATGAAACCAAAGTAGAACTGTTTGGTAGAAACACAACTCGTCGTGTTTGGAGGAGAGAGAATGCTGAGTTGCAACCAAAGAACACCATACCTACTGTGAAGCATGGGGGTGGCAACATCATGCTTTGGGGGTGTTTCTCTGCAAAGGGAACAGGACAACTGATCCGTGTACATGAAAGAATGAATGGGGCCATGTATCGTGAGATTTTGAGTGCAAACCTCCTCCCATCAGCAAGGGCATTGAAGATGAAACGTGGCTGGGTCTTTCAGCATGACAATGATCCCAAACACACCGCCCAGGAAATGAACGAGTGGCTTCGTAAGAAGCATTTCAAGGTCCTGGAGTGGCCTAGCCAGTCTCCAGATCTCAACCCCATAGAAAACCTTTGGAGGGAGTTGAAAGTCCGTGTTGCCCAACGACAGCCCCAAAATATCACTGCTTTAGAGGAGATCTGCATGGAGGAATGGGCCAACATACCAGCAACAGTGTGTGACAACCTTGTGAAGACTTACAGAAAACGTTTGACCTCTGTCATTGCCAAAAAAGATATATAACAAAGCATTGAGATGAACTTTTGATATTGACCAAATACTTATTTTCCACCATAATTTGAAAGTAAATTCTTTCAAAAATCAGACAATGTGATTGTCTGGATTTGTTTCCACATTTTGTCTCTCATAGTTGAGGTATACCTATGATGACAATTACAGGCCTCTCTCATCTTTTTAAGTGGGAGAACTTGCACAATTGGTGGCAGACTAAATACTTTTTTGCCCCTCTGTACCTCTACTTAGCACTTTAAATATTCATTCAGGCAGTGCTAGATAGAGCAGTTCACTCAACTCCATTTTGTTGGTAAACTGATGACCCTAAAGCCTTGTACGCACGGTTTGATTGTTGGATGACCAAGCGTCTGATTTTTGTCAAAAGGACGTGTGCAGGATTTTGTCTAGCATAGTAACTATATGCAAATTGTCGTTTGACAAACACGAACGTAGTGACGTACTATGAGTGTATAAAGAGGAAGTTCTTTTCTCAAGTGCCACCCTTTAGGCCCCTTCTGCTAATTTCATGTTAGTAGAAGTTTGGTGAGTAGGGCTGAGCTTCGAGTTCGAGTCGAACTCATGTTCGACTCGAACATCGGCTGCTCGCAAGTTCGCCGAACAGCGAACAATTTGGGGTGTTCGCGGCAAATTCGAATGCCGCGGAACACCCTTTAAAAGTCTATGGGAGAAATCAAAAGTGCTAATTTTAAAGGCTTATATGCAAGTTATTGTCATAAAAAGTGTTTGGGGACCTGGGTCCTGCCCCAGGGGATATCGATCAATGCAAAAAAAAGTTTTAAAAACGGCCATTTTTTCAGGAGCAGTGATTTTAATAATGCTTAAAGTCAAACAATAAAAGTGTAATATCCCTTTAAATTTCGTAGCTGGGGGGTGTCTATAGTATGCCTGTAAAGGGGCGCATGTTTCCCATGTTTAGAACAGTCTGACAGCAAAATGACATTTCAAAGGAAAAAAAGTCATTTAAAACTACTCGCGGCTATTGCATTGCCGGTCCGACAATACACATAAAAGTTCATTGATAAAAATGGCATGGGAATTCCCCACAGGGGAACCCTGAACCAAAATTAAAAAAAAAAAATGACGTGGGGGTCCCCCTAAATTCCATACCAGGCCCTTCAGGTCTGGTATGGATATTAAGGGGAACCCTGGCCAAAAAAAAAAAAAAATGACGTGGGGGTCCCCCTAAATTCCATACCAGGCCCTTCAGGTCTGGTATGGATTTTAAGGGGAACCCCGCGCCAAAATTAAAAAAAACGGCGTGGGGTCCCCCCAAAAATCCATACCAGACCCTTATCCGAGCACGCTACCTGGCAGGTCGCAGGAAAAGAGGGGGGACGAGAGAGCCCCCCCTGAACCGTACCAGGCCACATGCCCTCAACATTGGGAGGGTGCTTTGGGGTAGCCCCCCAAAACACCTTGTCCCCTTGTTGATGAGGACAAGGGCCTCATCCCCACAACCCTGGCCGGTGGTTGTGGGGGTCTGCCGGCGGGGGGCCTATCGGAATCTGGAAGCCCCCTTTAACAAGGGGACCCCCAGATCCTGGCCCCCCCTGTGTGAAATGGTAAGGGGTTTTGTACCCCTACCATTTCACTAAAAAACTGTCAAAAATTTTAAAAATTACAAGAGACAGTTTTTGACAATTCCTTTATTTAAATGCTTCTTCTTTCTTCTATCTTCCTTCATCTTCTTCTTCTGGTTCTTCTGGCTCTTCTGGTTCTTTCTCCGGTGTTCTCGTCCAGCATCTCCTCCGCGGCATCTTCTATCTTCTTCTCCTCGGGCCGCTCCGCACCCATGGCATGGGGGGAGGCTCCCGCTCTTCTTCTCTTCTTCATCTTCTTCTCCGGGCCGCTCCGCATCCATGCTGGCATGGAGGGAGGCTCCCGCTGTGTGACGTGTCTCCTCTTCTGACGGTTCTTAAATAACGGGGGGCGGGGCCACCCGGTGACCCCGCCCCCCTCTGACGCACGGGACATGACGCGACTTCCCTGTGGCATTCCCCGTGACGTCACAGGGAAGTCCCGTCAAGTCACCACGCGTCAGAGGGGGCGGGGTCACCAGGTGGCCCCGCCTCCCGTTATTTAAGAACCGTCAGAAGAGGAGATGCGTCACACAGCGGAAGAAGAAGATGAAGAAGAGAAGAAGATGAAGAAGATGAAGAGAAGAGCGGGAGCCTCCCCCCATGCCATAGGTGCTGAGCGGCCCGAGGAGAAGAAGATAGAAGACGCCGCGGAGGAGATGCTGGACGAGAACACCGGAGGAAGAACCAGAAGAGCCAGAAGAAGAAGAAGATGAAGGAAGATAGAAGAAAGAAGAAAGAAGAAGCATTTAAATAAAGGAATTGTCAAAAACTGTCTCTTGTCATTTTTAACATTTTTGGCAGTTTTTTAGTGAAATGGTAGGGGTACTTTTGTACCCCCTTACCATTTCACACAGGGGGGGGGCCGGGATCTGGGGGTCCCCTTGTTAAAGGGGGCTTCCAGATTCCGATAAGCCCCCCGCCCGCAGACCCCAACAACCACCGGCCAGGGTTGTGGGGATGAGGCCCTTGTCCTCATCAACAAGGGGACAAGGTGTTTTGGGGGGCTACCCCAAAGCACCCTCCCAATGTTGAGGGCATGTGGCCTGGTACGGTTCAGGAGGGGGGGCGCTCTCTCGTCCCCCCCTCTTTTCCTGCGGCCTGCCAGGTTGCGTGCTCGGATAAGGGTATGGTATGGATTCTTGGGGGGACCCCCACGCCATTTTTTTAAAAATTTTGGCACGGGGTTCCCCTTAAAATCCCGGTATGGAATTTAGGGGGACCCCCACGTCATTTTTTTTTTAATTTTGGCCGGGGTTTTCCTTAATATCCATACCAGACCTGAAGGGCCTGGTAAGGAATTTAGTAGGACCCCCACGTCATTTTTTTTTTTTAAATTTTGGTTTGCTGTCAGACTGTTCTAAACATGGGAAACATGCGCCCCTTTACAGGCATACTATAGACACCCCCCAGCTACGAAATTTAAAGGGATATTACACTTTTATTGTTTGACTTTAAGCATTATTAAAATCACTGCTCCTGAAAAAATGGCCGTTTTTAAAACTTTTTTTTGCATTGATCCATGTCCCCTGGGGCAGGACCCAGGTCCCCAAACACTTTTTTATGACAATAACTTGCATATAAGCCTTTAAAATTAGCACTTTTGATTATTCATATTCGTGTCCCATAAACTTTAACGGTGTTCGCGTGTTCGAACAAACTTTTTTCCTGTTCGCATGTTCTGGTGCGAAACGAACAGGGGTCTGTTCGGCTCATCCCTATTGGTGAGCATTGATTCGCGATTTTCAGATCGCACAAAACAAATGCCTTTTAAAATACATTTGGCATAACTGCATCAGTTGCACCAGCTTCATTATTATCCCATTAATGAAGATGAGAATTTTGACACTTCATGAATTAATAAAAATAATAATAATAATTGCCACGTCACGAACGTTAATTCTAGATTACGAACAGTAGTTTGCAAGACCGAACTCTTCCCAGTCGTTCCTTGGTTCCGAGCATGCGTGGTTGTACTTTCGACTTTTGTGTGACGGATTTCTGTACTGACCATCCGAAAATCAGACGTTGAGTTCACATCAGACAAAAATTTTATAGCCTGCACATCCAGCTTTTGTCGTACTAGCGATCCGAAAATCCACAGACAGCTCATCTTCAGACTTTTCCCTTTTGACTTTCGTCCAACAATCAGACCATGTGTACAAGGCTAAAAACACTTTTGTTTGTGTTCCTGGAACATGCTGTCCCTCACATGCATAAAGCCTAAGGAAAAAAATGCCAGTGCTAAGAATACATCAAACAATTATATTGAAACCTGTCTTCAAAAGTTGTATGTGACAGGTGGTGTGGAAAGCAGTAACAAAGAAAGCTACACAGTAGAGTCTTTAGACTACTGCAGTCTTATGGCCCATACACACAATTGAAAAACTGGAGAAAAATACTGCTTTCGAAACGATCGTGCGATAATTGGATTGTTAGTACACAGCTTTCGAGACCCGATCGCGACTCTTCATCTGATATTATCCGATCGGACAAGCACAAAAAATGTTCTCGTATGATACCAGATCGTACAATTTTTGTTTAACTAGTACAGTTGTCGTCCGAAAATACAATAGAAATACACTACAACACATGACATCACTTCCGATTTTTTTATTCTGTCGTACGATAATTTTTCTTAACTTTAGTAACCTCTCCATTTTCGATATGTGACTAGCATGCAAAAAAAATGGACGATCTGTCGTCCGATTTTCGGATGGTGTGTACGGACCATTACTGAACTTGTATAGAGCAGTGCCTCGTGTTGTTGCAGGGAATTACAGATTAAGGTAAACTGAGTAAAACTTCTGATTTTAGCACAGCTGTAGTGTTTACTTGATAGCATTAGTAGTTCATTGATTACTCTCACTTGCTTGGTGTTGCTCATTAAATCATTTGAAAGAGCAATAGAAAATATGCGTGTAAATTGTTAAAAATATAACGTTTTTTTATTATTATTATTAGATCATATGTTAGAATCCATACGTACATAAATCCCAACATACATTTGCTCACTTCTGTATATATATCTGTAAATGTAGTAGTCCAGTAACCCAGATATTCCATAACATGCTAACAATCCTGATTCCATTTTAGGTTTTGTGAATGATTCTGTGAGTAAATGCATTGTGGCCTTACGTCTCGTTGTGGTAGTTAAAGTGACTGATTGCGCACCAGAAGGCAGCAGCCCAGAAGCTCCACAGTGCTATGGCAAGGGGGAATGTGTCACTAGGAAGACTGAGGTGAGTGGAACAATGTGGAATTTGTAACCGTTTATTTTACAGCTTAAAATCTATTGATTGTGCTCTATTATGTAGTAAGTGTATGTAAACTCTAACAATGACTTTATCTCCTTCGGTCTGTTAAAATTATACCACTGGAAGCATTTGGATAAGTGCAACAAATACCTGTTTCCTGGCAGAAATCTTGTCAGCTGATTACCTTATATTCTTTCTACCTATGCTGCACCCTGAGACCCCATGCACACTTGTAGGCAGGTGCAGTCTATATTTTCCACTGCTGGTGGCGCTCAACCATAGTGGTATTGCAGCGGAGAGAAAGTCCAGAGGAAAATGGTTGCTCTGTGCTTTCCAGGGTCATTGGGGAAGCTGATTGAATGCTGCCACCCCATGTGACTCTAGCAGCCATCTTGGGCCAGGCAGAGCCTATTTAAGTCCCTGGCTCCCAGGTTAGGTGCGCATTTAACGTGTAGGCAGTGTAGGAACAGGTTACCCATCTGACAAGGACAGTGATTATTAGTGACAGGGAGAGGTTCCTGGCAAGTAGGGAAAAGATAGACATGCAACCTTACCTGGAGACCTCTCCACTTGAGTCCGGACCAACCCGCATTGTGCCCCTCGAGACAGAAGCTGTCAACACATCTAAGACCTGCTTTGCTACACATTGATGATACTTGCCGTAAGTGTTCCTGGTCGGGTGCTTTCCTGGGTCTGTTGTGAATTACTGGATTCTGCATTAATACTAGACATGTGTGGTTCGTTTTGCTCCGAAATCTAAATTCAGATACATTTTTTGTTATTTGGAAATTCGAATGTATCTGAATATCCAAATTACAATAGTAACAAATCTAAACGAACCTGAAATAACAAAACAAAGTTCATCCAAAATCAAATTTGAAAACTAGAATAGAATAAAATAGAATAGCATGTAAAAAATAGAGTAATGCAAAGTAGAATTGAAAAAAAAAGAATAAAACAAAATAGAATTGAAAATATGGGAATAGATCAGAAAAAAAATTGAATAGAAAGAATAGAATAGAAAATAATTGAGTAAAACAGAATAGAAAAAAATAGAGTAAAACAGAACAAAACTGAATAGAATATAAAAGAATAGAATATAAATGAAAGGAATAGAATATATTAAGAATAGAATAATAAAAAAATTGAATAGAATAAAATAGAAAGAATATAACCGTCATCCGAAATTCGAATTTTGAATATAATAAATTTGAATGCGAATGCCGATTTTGAACCGAATTTGAATTGAAAACAAATAACGGAACGAACGGAATTCCAAAAAGGAATTTAAGGAATTTAACTAAATGAAATTATTTAAATAGTGAATCAAAACAAAACAAATTTTTCATTCTGCACATGTCCAAATAATACAAGTTCTGTTCTCTGCACCTGAAGTCTGTGTAATTACTGCGGCAGCACCACGCTGCACCTCCCCACATATTGGATGTTTAACCCGGGTGCATTAAGGTGTGGGTGGAAGCCCCATCTAGCCACAGCAACTTTCAGGATCTCACCAAGTTTTACAGGATGCCAGCAGCAGGGCTGGAGGCCCACTGCTAAATGCCTCATGTTTAAAGCCAAGTGTGCATAAGGCCTTATTATTTACATTATTCCCAGCTATATCTGTGCACTGCAAAACAGCTCCCACCTATGTTATTGAGAAAGTCAATAGTCCTGTCCTAGTGTAACAAGCTGCTTCTCCATAGATACAGTACAGTGAGTTAGCATTGTTATTCTAGGACAGGAGTTATGCAACTGGAATGATCACCAGGTGAAAATAAGAGATTAAAAAACCTGAATAAAATAATACAGGCACCACATAAAAGAACTGGTAAGCGGAAATATATAATATTTTTTTGAGATATGCTTTAAAATGGAAATAAATTCACAGAAATGCTCACCTCCTCATTCCAGTGAGGCGGCCATTAATCCCTCGCTAGGTGCTGCCATCTTCTCCCTGGCTACTTCCAGGTGCCAGGTTTTCAGCCTCTCAATTGATCAGTTGGGGAATGACATCATGCTTGCAGGAGTCCGTCATTCTGGCACAATCAGAGTGTGCCAGGAATGCACACTAGCACATGTGTAGCTCAGTGGGCATTCAATAGAATACTGCAAGCAGACAGGTAGATGTTTGTTATTGCAGAAGAGATATTGCATGTAGGGTGACCACGTGTCCCGGATTGCCCAGGACAGTCCCACATTTTTCAGGTCTGTCCTCGGTCCTGGGCACTTTCATTCTGGGACAATACAGTGTCCCAGAATGAAACTGACACAGCCACCCTGCACAGTGCATTCTGTGTCCTGATGGGTAAAGCTTTGCCCAACCAGGGCACAGTAAAAGCTGGTTGTTAAGGAGTGGGGCCGGGAGG
Source organism: Aquarana catesbeiana (assembly GCF_042186555.1). NCBI lineage: Eukaryota > Metazoa > Chordata > Amphibia > Anura > Ranidae > Aquarana > Aquarana catesbeiana. The sequence goes on from NC_133327.1 coordinate 132,651,931, forward strand.
CCGGCCGCAGCGCCCTTAACAACCAATGAGTCATCAGCTGTCAATAGGCTTCCCCACTGACAGCTGAATAATAAAACAAAGAATTGCTGGTTAAAAAAAAGTAAAAAAAACAGTGTGAGGTCCCGACCCCCAGTCCACACCAGACCTTTATCTAAGCATGCAGCCTGGCAGGTCAGGACGAGTGAGATAAGTGTCAAAAAGTAATAAAACCACAGAGACAGTTTCTCCTGCTGTCCATGCAGGCTCCGCCATTTAAACAGTTCTTATATGGGTAAAGGGCGGGGCCACCTGGCAACGTCACCTGATGACACTGCCCATTGTGCCGTCACCGACCCAGCATGCACTGGTATGTAACGTCACAAAGGGGGCGGTGCCACCAGGTGATGTCACAGGTGGCCCCGCCCTTACCTATATAAGCAAGTGTACATATTCGCCAGCACACCATGGATCAACACTTCCATCCAAAGGTTTCTTTTATTGAAAAATCACTACCTATATAACAACTGCCAAACAGCAGAGCCTGCAGTAAGCGACCAGCCTTCATAGCTAGCGGGAGCATTGTTATTTTAGGGTGCGGCGGTCGGCGTGATTGACGATGGATTTACATCGGGGGCACTACTTTTTATTTTTTAATAAAGGAATTGTCAAACACTGTCTCTGTGTTTTTATTACTTTTTGACAATTTTTTGGTGAACCCCATACTCATTCACACGGGGGGAAATCTGAGTGCCCCCTTGTTAAACAAGGGGGACAAGTTGCTTTGGGATGGGGGGGTGTTGTGTCTTTACTCACACATGCCCCCCCCGCCCCAAAGCACATCCCCTCATATTGAGGGCATGAGGCCTGGTATGGTTCAGGAAGGGGTCTGCTCGCTCGCACCCCCCCCTTTTTTTGACCTGCCAGGCTGCTTGCTCGGATAAGGGTCTAGTATAGTTTTTTTTTTGGTGTGGGATTCCCCTTAAAACCTATACCAGACTGGTATGGAATTGGGGGGGGACCCCCACGCCATTTTTTTCTTTCTTTTTTTTTTTCAATAGCCGGGCGCCGGCAATTGCAACCGCGAGTCAATTTAAATGTGATTTGACTCGTATTTTTTTTTTCTTCAGGTATGTCATTTTTGTTGCAGCATGTTCTATGCATTCTACAGATACGCCACTTTACAGACAGACTAAGGGGACCCCTGTGATGTACACCGCTGTCACTAAGTGACTTAGTTAAAGCAGGTGCGCATTGTATACCACCTGCCTAAACTGGTAACTGGTTTTTGCTTTTGTTTTTCCAAAAATTGGCAAAAAAAGGTATCAAAAATGATTTTTTTTGGGGGGGAAGGGGTGTCCCTAAATGGCAGTTTGGAAATGTGGTAACCATAATTGCATGTCTCTTCTACAATAAAGAGCTGCCTTCTCGCAGTTTTTTATTAGTCAGGTTTAGTTCCACTTTAAGTTGTGTGTCGACTTTTCTTTCTGTCAAAACTACTTCTCTCTCTATACAAGTCGATAGGGTGCAAAATCAGCTTTAAGCAGGTGGATTCAGCTTAGAAGGAAGTTAAATTCAGATCAACAGACGATCAAGTGCAGGTCAAAAGCACCTGTCAGTGAACTCTGATCTCAGAAGTGTCTCAAACTGATGCCAAGCACAGGCTGAATGCACCCGAAACTCATAGACACATCCTCACACCACAGTGGTTGGGCTGAATTTTCTTAGGCAACAACAGACGTGTATAATGTGAACAGGACACATAAAAGACAATTGTATCCATTCTGGCATGTTTACAGTATACATCCTGCGTGATGATGTGCAGAAAAGAGAAGCTCAGCGGACATAGAGTGAACTAGCCCTTACATATGCGCAATTCTTTGCAAACATTTTCAAGCCTAATGCTTAGCATAGTATGGTTTTTAGAGTGTAACAAGGACCTTGTTTACCAGCGTATCTCAAATAAGAGCTCTCTAAGGCAGTGATAGTGAACCTTGGCAACCAAGATGTTTTGGAACTACATTTACCATGATGCTCATGCACTCTGCAGTGTAGTTGAGCATCATGGGAAATGTAGTTCCAAAACATCTGGGGTGCCAAGGTTCACCATCACTGGTCTAAGGTGTCCCACAGATACCAATCATGTTTTAGCCTGCCCTGGCAGATAGCAGAGAATAAATGCAAAAGTAACAAGGGACAGTGCATGGGTGTGCAGTCATCTGACCACAGGACAATCTATTTTTTAACCATCATTTCATTATCATTAAATAATTCAGAGTAAGTTACCCAGCCAAAATAAAAAATTTAACGTGTGATACCAGGCAGAATGAAGAGCTTGTGTTGTGTAAATAATGTATAATGTGAAATCAGGCATGGTGATCTGTGTGTAATTGTTCAGTTAAACATGTTAAACTTTGTTTTTTTTCCAACTTTTCGGTGATTATTGATGCTACTACGCTACCAATGTACTGGAATAATCTAAAGCTGGTCATATGCGCATCAAAGGTCTTCTGATTCATGGTGAAACGGCTGAAATTTGCTCTGCGATTGGCCCTGCTGGCACCATCTGGATCAACAAAAGTTGATTTTTCAGTTGCCTTTTGACAAAGGAATTGAGTGGAATATTGTTGGCCAAACAGCTCCTGCATATAATCAGATGCAGGAACTTGACTAAAAGATTTGTCAACCTTGGTCCGTTAACCTTTTTAAATAAAAAAAAAAAATGCATGACATGGGTTTAAATGGCCACAGCAGACCTTTTATTAACAAACGAATAAATAACATGACTTAAAACAGTTCAATGCAACCAGGAAGGGGTCTTTGGGTGTCCTTAAGGCACACTTTATAATTGTAATCGTTCATGTCCTCAGCCTCACCCCGACGGGCTCAAAGATGTTACAACCTCACACCTTCTCACATTTTCCCACACAGGACCGAGCTCTTGGTATAACCACCAATAACCAACCAGGTGGCAGCATCATACCTTAGACGGACCCCCAATTTTGTAACAATACTGTATAGTTACACACTGACCCCCCAAAGATCCCCTGACCCGCTAAACTGCTGTGACAATTATTTACTTTTTTATTTTATTTTTTATGATAAGTACCTGCTTCTAAATTCATAACCACAAAATATTACCCTACAACCCCTAATACCCCAGTAACTCAGAATACAGGACAGGAAGGAGGGAAGTTTCGTCTTCGCTTGAACTTTCCCGAATCGACACCCAGCACCCCTTGCACAAACCACCTTTGCGGCTCCTCCTTGCCTATCTGACCTTCAGCCTTCAATAAGGTAAGAACTACACCCCTTCACCACTAAACAACCAAGATTTAACCCTTCTCAAACCAGTTCCTCACTTTAGCATTGGTGACCCTCTGTCCATTCTCGTCCTTTTTTTGGCACGTTCCTTGTCAGCGCATGTGCATGCAGCAGACTCTGATAGGCTCAGTAATGACCCTCTTTGCAGTTTGAGTGTTGAACAGATGCCTGAAGGCTAACAAGTATATTTATATTAGTTGCATTTATAAGCACATTTAATGATTTTTAATGAATTCATAACTAAAGTATATAGTTATTTTACATTTGCCTTTGGTTCAGCTTTAAACTTTACATCCTCCATTGAATATGGTGGGCTTACCTTGTCATGCTGCATTATAAAGGGACAGGTACCCAAACCTATAAAAGATTCTTTGGATTCAGCTTAGTATTTCCTGCCTGTTCTTATAAATACACGGTTAATTCATATTTTATTGTTGTGATAAAAAAGCTACTTTAGGTTAATCTTCAAAGCTGTTTAGAAGAGAAACAGATTTAGGATGATAGTGATAGTAGGGATTAATCTTGGCGAGCCTGATGGCTGAATTTCACTATGCGCTATCAGTAATCTTGTTATTTCTGATGGTTTTTGCCAAGGCAGAATTATACCTTCTGCTGGAGCCTACATAAACATATCCCAAATAACATGGAAATGCAGCCAAGCTTCTCAGCGTTTCATTATGCTGTGGTAAAGAGACGTATTTCTAACAATACTCCTTCCTATCTGCCTGCCGTCATAAAAGAAGAAATATGTCTAAGAACTCTCCTCTCTATGGAAGCTGTAATAACACTTTGTTACAATATCTAAGAGGCTGCACAGCTAAAATATGTTAGTTCACTGTTGCACAACCCTTTGCTAAAATTCCACTGATTGCAATGTCAGCAAAACTGCATCCATTATGCTTTAAAGCTGGCCTCAAGAGAACCAAATCCTCACATTAAGAAAAGTACAGACAGCCATCTTGTGCAACTGAATCCATATGTCTTTCTTAGTAATGTTAGGTGTCCCTAGTTTATTCATAATCGTCCTTCTTATATAAATACCTTGACTTCTGAAATTAATTTTTATGGAGTTTTCAGGCAATGAACGCTCCAACGGTAGATTTTTAATACTGAAAAGAGTTGGAGTATAAAATCACAGGCATTTATTACATTTTCTCGGAGCAAGCCACCCCCTCACTCCCCACTTCAACCTGACATGTCTATGGTTACTAGAATGTCACCCTAGTCCATCTCATTTCTTTGTTGGGAATAAAGACTTAGGATCGGGTTATCTGGAGGGCAGGATGAAGGAGGAAGAGATGGTGGAAAGTTTGAGAAACGCCTGGGGTAAATAAACTATTTAGCCAAGTATATAGACACCTATCCAAATTATTGAGTTCAGGTGTTTTCAGTGCTCTTCCAACTTTATGGTAACAATTTAGGGAAGTTCCCTTTCTGTTCCAACATGACTGGGGCTCTGAACATAAAGCCAGCTCCATAAAGACATACACTATATTAGCAAAAGTACTGGGATGCCTGCCTTTACAAGTACATGAACTTTAACAATGATTTGGACCAGTTGTAGAGGAACTAGAGTGGCCTGCACCAGGTCCTGACCTCAACCCATTTGAACATCTTTGGGATGGATTGAAACATCAATTGCAAGACAAGTCTTTTTGTCCAATATTAGTATCGGACCTCACAAATCCACTTTTGGCTGATTGGGCAAAATTCCAACAAGCACACTTCAAAATCTTATAAAAAGCCAATAGAAAGTCTGCAAATACTCACCTACTCTCCAGCAAGGAGATGTCTGCAAGCTCCCTTGCCGGCACGGACATGTTCTCCCCAGTTGCTTCCAGGTGTGGGGTCGATATCATTCATTGAAGCACCAAAATGTACATTCTAAATGTAACACACGGCATTGTTACTGATTGCAGGTTGTTAAATGGCCACAAGAGTGTCAGTACTCTGCAGTTTAGTTGGCACAGGATCTAGTATAGCAATGCTAAAAATGTTGGGACCTGTAGGCTGCCAGCAGGATTTCTTCACTCAGATAAGCTGTAACTGAACTACAGATCCCAAGGGAGTGAGCAAAGGGGTGGGAGCCTATAAAAAGAAAGGCCTGGAAACCTACAGGCAAAGAAAAGAGGAGACTCGGAGAGAGTCGGGATGTGTGAGAGAAGGTAGTGCTGACCTAGGAGGCCACTGGCCGGATTGGATTGGGCTGGAGAGCGGAGAAGTTGATTTTCAGATCGCAGATCATACTAAGAGGCAGGATAGTCAATCCTGCAGGCAGACAGATTGGGACATCTCCATCAACACTACATCATCCATGGGAGGACAGAGAGAAAGGAGGCCCCCCAGCAGCAAGGCAGTCACTTTGCACCACTGCATTGAAAAGCTTGGTGAGAGGGTTTCTAGCACATACCACATCACCACATACAACAAGTTCATTTGTTGTTGTTGTCAGTTACTTAAGTCAGTATCTCTTACAACACAGATCGCCACATAGAGACACAGACTCCATAGCCCAATCAGTGCTGCAGCCTATCTATACTAGCTGCCCATTGATATACTGCACACAGGATACCAGCTTAAAAGCTTTCTGCTTCTCTGATAGGCAGGAACCCTAAATGCATACCACTTCAGGCCTATTTTACCCAGGGAAGCAACAAGTTCCTCAAGTCAAGTTTGGCACTTAAAGGGATACATTTCTGCTAAATCTTGCCCCACCTCTTCTCGGCATAAACAATCTTTATAATCTCCTGAAGTCTTTAAAGTGACTTCCCAGTTTGTCACTTTGCCTGCTGCCACCATTTCTGGGGACGTGATATTTTCTATAAAAAAGGAGACTACACCTCCGCTGTGCACCAAAGTAAGGGCCTCATCAAGCCGGTAGAAGAGTCTTTCCCGTATTGGGTGTTTTTGCTCTTTATGGGACATGATTCTTACCAAAACCCTCAGAGAGTTAAACCCTGGCTCTGGTTACTGAGAGCCCACGAGCGAGCTAGCTCAACATTCTTGCTCTCTTTCTTTCTGCTCGTTTGGGGAAATCCTCTTGGTGGGAGAGCTAGTGTTTAAGATCTGAGTCCCGCAAGACAATTGGGTCTATTTAAAGTGGCACTGTTCTATGTTATATTTCCTACTTTTTATATGTGGTTCTTATTTGTGTACCACTGACGTTGATTTTTGTGTCTATACTACTGCACATCTGACTCTTATATATAAACTAAATCGTTTTTCATTGAAGTGGTGTGCTAATCTTTTGTGTGATAACCAAAGTGACATCTGGCTAGTTTTACAGTGGTGTCAGCATGGGTTGTGTCTCACCCAGGGCTTAGAAGTGAACAGGAGACCCAGCGGCTCCTGAGGGGGTAGCGCTACATAAAGAAGATTGCAAACATGCAGGTACGTTTGTTTTATTGTAGAAGAGTCATAGCATATCTCCTCTTCAATAAAGAGCCTGTCTGCTTGCAATTTTTTATTCTTTTCCCTTCAGTTCGGCTTCAAAGACCCTGGCTTTGAAATGGCTCAGGAAAAGTTAATTGCTGCTGTCTCTAGATGTCTAGGATGATTGCCGACTATACGCTAACAGTCCTTGTGCCCTGTAGTCTGTCTCAATAGTTAGGTTTTCCTTTTCCTGTTTCTTTTCCAGTATTCAGGAGAGGGCAGATTATCTGCAAGTTGAGAAGGAAACATAGCTGATGCTAGAGTAACTGAGCGCAGCATTTGTTCTTTCTCGGTTTGCTGTCTGATAGAGCAGGTGGTAACATTAACCTCATGCTGACCGCCCTATAGCAGTTTTACTGCTACAGAGGAGCTTCTGGGTAGGGGGCGCGCATGCGTGCCACCGGTGCCTCGCTCCTGCTGTGGAGATGCGATGTCTAACACTATTATTTTGAATACAGGGGTACCACAGGGATGTGTGTTAAGTCCGGCTTTGTTTACTTTACTCGTACAAGATAATGATGAGACAGCTTATAGGCAGGAAATTCAACATTTGGTTGAGTGGTGTAGAGAAAATGATTTAATACTCAATACGGCAAAAACGAAAGAAATAATAGTGGATTATAGGAGATCAAGAAAGATCAATCACTGCCCGGTTTATATAGGTGGTACATTTTTGGGAGTGCATATTACAAGGGAGTTGTCATGGTCTCAAAGTACTTTTTTTCTAGTGAAAAAAGCGCAGCAGAGACTGTTTTTCCTTTGGAGACTGAAGCAGGCTGGATTGCCCTTAAGGCTTCTGGTCAATTTCTATCATTGTACCATTGAGAGTATTCTTTTCCACTGCACTGTAGTGTGGTATGCCAGCTGCAGGATGGAGAATAAGAAGTGCCTGTCTCATATGGTGAAAACAGCACAGCGGATCATAGGAACAGAGCTACCGAATTTGGACACAGCATATGCCAAACGATTAAAAAATCAGGCAAAAGATATTAGTATTGATCCAACCCACCCAGGTTACAGTTTGTCCCATTGCTATCAGGGAAAAGATATAAAACATTTAAAATGCACACTAATCGCTTAAAGCATAGTTTTTTCCCTAGGGCCATATTGTCCATAATCCCATCAGTTACAGTGTTTTAGGAATTTTATGTAGAATTCTAATATTCTTTTATCTATTTATTTTTAAATAACATTTTATATTTTTTATATTTTGATATATTTAAATGGATATGTGGGCATATGTGGGCATGTGCTAGGAGTATGTATGTGTGGTTTTGTTGAGAAATGTTTTATTGCTGCTGTAAAGAGTATCTATCTATCTATCTATCTATCTATCTATCTATCTATCTATCTATCTATCTATCTATCTATCTATCTATCTATCTATCTATTATACACAGCGGGAGTTGATCAGCGGTACCTTGGATTTGATGTCTGCCAGCACCAACTGATCATTCAACAGAATGATCAGGCAGATTGCCGTTCTGTCAGTAGGGAAGGCATGGATCCTGTGTTTCTGCAAAGCAGGGACAAGGATCCATGCCTTCCCCTACTAAAAGCACCTCCCATAATACACATAAACACTAGCTAGGCACACAGTTATTCCTTAAATGACCCCGATGTTAACCCCTTCTCAGCCATTAGTATAGTCATTAGTACAGTGACCGTGCATATTTTTTATCACTGTATTTGTGTCACTGGTCCCGAAGTGTCAATTAGTGTCAGAATGTCTAATACAGTATCGCAGTCCTACTAAAAGTCGCTGATCACCATTACTAGCAATAAATAATAAGTAAATAAAAATTCCATAAATATATCCCATAGTTTATAGACGCTATGATGTTTGCACAACACCAATCAAAATACGCTTATTGGGATTTTCTATTCCAGAAATATGTAGCAGAATACATATTGACAATTTTTTTTCCATTGTTTTATTGGATATGTTTTACAGCATACAGCATTTTTTCAAAATCGTCAGTCTTTTTTTGCTTATAGCATAAAAAAAAAGAAGAAACGCAGAGGTGATCAAATACCATTTAAAAAAAGCTCTGTTTGTGGGATAAAAACCCACTTCAACAGAGCCTAGGCTGTTGTGCACCCACCCCATCCAGAAAAAAGACAGTAAAAGGAGAAGCCTGAGCTCGTCTCTCTGACACTCTTTGACTCTTCTTCGTGTTCTACTCTGAGTTCTGCTGCAAAAGGTTAAAACTGATTACGCTGCTTGCATATACAGCTCTGTGCAAAAATTTTAGGCATTTGTGAAAAAATGCTGTAAATTAAAAATGCTTTCAGAAATAGAAGTGTTAATAGTTTATTTTTCACAATTAAGAAGATGCAAAGTAAATGAACAGAATACAAATCCAAATAAAATCAATATTTTGTAGACACGTGCAGGATGAAAAAATTCATTTAGTTTCGATTCGTTATTTAACTAAATTCGTTTAGTTAAATTCGTTGCATTCGTTACATTCGTTTTCGGGATTCGTTTAGTTTCGTAGTCGATTTCGAAAAAACTATCAAATTCGAAAAAAATTCTACTGCATTTGAAAAAACTATCAAATTCGAAAAAAATTCCACCGCATTCGAAAAAAATTTAACCGAATTTGAAAAAGTAAACTATATATAACCATTTTGCAAAATTCATATAGAATGAAATCGAAATTCCAATAGAAAACATTAGAATAGAATAGAAAATAATATAAAAGAATAGCATAGAAAAACAATAGAACAGAATAGAAAAAAATATAATCTATTCTAATCTTTTTTATTCAAATTCGAATACATTCTGTACCAAATTCAAAATTCCAATGGTTATTCTATTCTGTTCTATTGTTTTTTCTATTCTAGTCTTTTCTATTAGAATTCGATTTCATTCTATTTAATTCTATTTCTATATAATCATTTTTCGAAATTCGAATTTTGTATAGAATTAATTCACATTCAGATAGAAAAGGTTAGAATAAAATAGAAAAGAATAGCATAGAATATAGCATAGAATAGCATAGAACAACAATAGACCAGCATAGACAAAAATATTATATATATATATATATATATATATATATATATATATATATATATATATATATATATATATATATATATATTCAAAATTCGTATAGAATGAACTCAAATTCAAATAAAAAAGATTAGAATAGAATAGAAAACAATAGAAAAACAATATAACAGAAAAAAAAAAAATATATATATATATATATATATATATATATAAATATATATATATATGACCATCTTCCAAAATTCTAATTTCATATAAAATGAATTCGAATTTGAATAGAAAAGATTAGAATAGAGTAGAAAAGAATAGACTAGAAAAACAATAGAACAGAATAGAATAAAATATAATATATTATATTTTATTCTGTTCTGTTCTATTGTTTTTCTAGTCTATTCTTTTCTATTTTCTATTCTAATCTTTTCCATTCAAATTCGAAATCATTCTATACAAAATTCAAATTTCAGAAGCGAACTTCCGAAATTCGAATTTCGTATAGAATGAATTCAAATTCGAATAGAAAAGTTTAGAATAGAATAGAAAAGAATAGCATAGAAAAACAATGGAACAGAATAGAAAAAATATTATGTATGTGTATATATATATATATATATATATATATATCATCTTCCGAAATTCGAATTTCATATAGACTGAAATCAAATTTGAATAGAAAAGATTAGAATAGAATAGAAAATAATAGAAAAGAATAGCATAGAAAAACAATAGAACAGAATAGAATAAAATATAATATATATATATATATATATATCTATATAGATATATATCTATATAGATATATAGATATATATCTATATAGATATATATCTATATATATTATATTTTTTTCTATTCTGTTCTATTGTTTTTCTATGCTATTCTTTTCTATTCTATTCTATAGTTTTCTATTTGATTTTGAATTCATTCTATACGAAATTCGAATTTCGGAAGCTGGCTTCTGAAATTTGAATTTCGTAAAGAATGAATTTGAATAGAAAAGATTAGAATATAAAATAATAGAGAAGAATAGAGTAGAAAAACAACAGAACAGAATAAAATATAATATATATATTATATTTTATTCTATTCTGTTCTATTGTTTTTCTAGTCTATTTTTTTCTACTCTATTCTAATCTTTTCTATTCAAATTGATTTTATATGAAATCCGAATTTCGGAAGATGGTTTTATATATATTTATATATATATATATATATATATATATATATATATAAAAATATTTTTTCTATGCTGGTCTATTGTTCTTATTCTTTTCTATTATTTTCTATTCTATTCTAATCTTATCTATTCTGTTCTATTGTTTTTTCTGTTCTACTCATTTCTATTAGAATTCGATTTCATTCTATTTCTAGATAACCATTTTCCAAAATTCAAATTTCGTATAGAATGAATTCGAATTCAAATAGAAAAGATTAGAATAATAGAAAAACAATAGAACAGAATAGAAAAAAATATTATATATATATATATATATATATATATATACAGTGGGGACGGAAAGTATTCAGACCCCCTTAAATGTTTCACTCTTTGTTATATTGCAGCTATTTGCTAAAATCATTTAAGTTCATTTTTTTCCTCATTAATGTACACACAGCACCCCATATTGACAGAAAAACACAGAATTGTTGACATTTTTGCAGATTTATTAAAAAAGAAAAACTGAAATATCACATGGTCCTAAGTATTCAGACCCTTTGCTGTGACACTCATATATTTAACTCAGGTGCTGTCCATTTCTTCTGATCATCCTTGAGATGGTTCTACACCTTCATTTGAGTCCAGCTGTGTTTGATTATACTGATTGGACTTGATTAGGAAAGCCACACACCTGTCTATATAAGACCTTACAGCTCACAGTGCATGTCAGAGCAAATGAGAATCATGAGGTCAAAGGAACTACCTGAAGAGCTCAGAGACAGAATTGTGGTAAGGCACAGATCCTTCCAAGGTTACAAGAAAATTTCTGCTGCACTTAAGGTTTCTAAGAGCACAGTGGCCTCCATAATCCTTAAATGGAAGACATTTGGGACGACCAGAACCCTTCCTAGAGCTGGCCGTCCAGCCAAACTGAGCTATCCGGGGAGAAGAGCCTTGGTGAGAGAGGTAAAGAAGAACCTAAAGATCACTGTGGCTGAGCTCCAGAGATGCAGTCGGGAGATGGGAGAAAGTTGTAGAAAGTCAACCATCACCGCAGCCCTCCACCAGTCGGGGCTTTATGGCAGAGTGGCCCGATGGAAGCCTCTCCTCAGTGCAAGACACATGAAAGCCCACATGGAGTTTGCTAAAAAAACACCTGAAGGACTCCAAGATGGTGAGAAATAAGATTCTCTGGTCTGATGAGACCAATATAGAACTTTTTGGCCTTGATTCTAAGCGTTATGTGAGGAGAAAACCAGGCACTGCTCATCACCTGTCCAATACAGTCCCAATAGTGAAGCATGGTGGTGGCAGCATCATACTGTGGGCGTGTTTTTCAGCTGCAGGGACAGAAACGACTGGTTGCAATCGAGGGAAAGATGAATGCGGCCAAGTACAGGAATATCCTGGATAAAAATCTTCTCCAGAGTGCTCAGGACCTCAGACTGGGCCGAAGGTTTACCTTCCAACAAGACAATGACCCTAAGCACACAGCTAAAATAATGAAGGAGTGGCTTCACAACAACTCTGTGACTGTTCTTGAATGGCCCAGCCAGAGCCCTGACTTAAACCCAATTGAGCATCTCTTGAGCAGGGGCGGATCCAGAGTCTAGTCTCGGGAGGGGCACTGCCAGAAAATAAGGTGTTGCTTACAGAACTGGGGGGTGGTCAGGAGAGCACACAACAGCGAGGTCAGGATGGCACACACAAGGGAGGTCAGGAGGGCACAGTACAGGGTCAGGAGGGAACACACCGGCGGGAGGTCAGGACAGCACAGTATGGGGTCAGTAGGGCACACACCGGGGAGGTCAGGAGGGCACACACCAGGGAGGTCAGGAGAGCACGGTATGGGGTCAGGAGGGCACACACCAGGGAGGTCAGGAGAGCACGGTATGGGGTCAGGAGGGCACACACTGGGGAGGTCAGGAGAGCACACACCAGGGAGATCAGGAGGGCATGCACTGGGGGAGGGGTTGGAAGGGCACACACTGGGGGGGTCAGAAGGGCACACATTGAGGGAGTCAGGAGGGCACACACTGGGGGGATCAGGAGGGCACACACTGGGGGGATCAGGAGGGCACACACTGGGGGGAGTCAGGAGGGCACACACTGGGGGAATCAGGAGGGCACACACTGGGGGGAGTCAGGAGGGCACACACTGGGGGGATCAGGAGGGAACACACTGGGGGGAGTCAGGAGGGCACACACTGGGGGGATCAGGAGGGCACACACTGGGGGGAGTCAGGAGGGCACACACTGAGGGGATCAGAAGGGCACACATTGGGGGAGTCAGAAGGGCACACACTGGGGGGATCAGGAGGGCACACACTGGGGGGAGTCAGGAGGGCACACACTGGGGGGAGTCAGGAGGGCACACATTGGGGGAGTCAGGAGGGCACACGGGGGGATCATGAGGGCACACATTGGGGGAGTCAGGAGGGCACACAGCAGGGGGCAGTCACAATGCTTTATTGAGCCCAATTTCTCACTGTGCCACATGAAAAGATGCAGTCCCATTTGTCAGCTAACAGCTCCTCTATGCTAAGCTGCAGTAACTCAGCAGACTTAGCATAGAGGTGCCTGTAAACTAATCCAGGATATACTGCTAGCTGAGCTTACCTCCAGGAAGTTCACAGTCACTCAGCTCAACCTGCTCAGGTGCTCATACTGAGAGCTGCTGAGAATAGCTGTGAGTTGTCCCGACCATGGGACATTCTCGGGGTGCGCTCAGCCTCAGAGTCAGCAATATTTTCTCGGGGGGTGCAATTGCCCTGTTGCCCCCCCTGGATCCGTCCCTGCTCTGGAGAGACCTAAAAACGGCTGTCCACCAACGTTTACCATCCAACCTGACAGAACTGGAGAGGATCTGCAAGGAGGAATGGCAGAGGATCCCCAAATCCACGTGTGAAAAACTTGTTGCATCTTTCCCAAAAAGACTCATGGCTGTGTTAGATCAAAAGGGTGCTTCTACTAAATACTGAGCAAAGGGTCTGAATACTTAGTACCATGTGATATTTCAGTTTTTCTTTTTTAATAAATCTGCAAAAATGTCAACAATTCTGTGTTTTTCTGTCAATATGGGGTGCTGTGTGTACATTAATGAGGAAAAAAATTTACTTAAATGATTTTAGCAAATGGCTGCAATATAACAAAGAGTGAAAAATTTAAGGGGGTCTGAAACACCATCTTCCGAAATTTGAATTTCGTATAAAATGAATTTGAATTTTGAATAGAAATGATTAGAATAGAGTAGAAAAGAATAGATTAGAAAAACAATAGAACAGAATATATAATATATATATATTCTACTGCTTTATTATTTTATATTCTATATTATTGTATTTTTTAGAAAATCGTTCTCTATTTTTTTCGAATTTGACTCGAATTAGTTTCCAAATTCGATTCAAATTTGTTTTCGAATTCAAACGGTTTTTTTGGATTCGTTTAAATTTGTTACTTTTTTCATTCGGAAATTCAGTAGCATCCAAATTTCCGAATAATGAAAAATTTGTCCGAATTTGATTCGGAACGAAACGAAATGCACATGTCTATTTGGTGTGACCACCCCTTGCTTTCAAAACATCGTTGATTCTTCTAAGTACACTTGCACACAGTTTTTGAAGGAACTGAGCAGATAGGTTGTTCCAAACATCTTGGAGAACTAACCACATATCTTCTATGGTTTTGTGCTGCCTCAAATCCTTCTTTCTCTTCATGTAATCCCAGACAGCCTGGATGTTGAGATCAGGGTTCTGTGGGGGCCAAATCATCATGTCCAGGACTCCTTGTTCTTCTTTACGCTGAAGATAGTTCCTAATGGCATTGGCTGTATGTTTGGGGTTGTTGTTCTGCTGCAGAATAAATTTGGGGCAAATCACACTCCTCCCTGATGGTACAGCATGATGGATATGTTTCTGCCTGTATTTCTCTGAATGGATGTGGTCACTGCTGCTGTTTCCTAAAATGCTTACTGACTGGTTGTCATCCTAAGGCTTGAATAATTTTGAGTCTCAGCCATGAAACAAATATGCCACTCAGGAATTAACTTAAATTGTGATATATTTGTTCCAATATAGCAGCAATGCTTAGAGAAGAGAATGACCGGTTCTAAAGCAGCATTTGCAGATGGAGATTGGAGATCAACAATGGCAACTTATATATTTTTCTCAGCAGAGGTTTACTTTAAAAGAAAAGTATAAGAATTATGGTTTTCCAGAATCATACTCACCTAGGTGGATGTAGCATCAGCATGATGCTACATCTTTCCCCTGCTGGCTCTAACATTGAGAACCAAGCAATCAAACACCACCAATCACTCGGTTCTCAGGGCTTCCTGAGTAGAGAGCTGGTGACTGGTGACAGCCGTTTGCTCTGCCCCCCCCCACTCACTGAAGCGCTGGGCTGTGGAGGGGGTGCGGGGGTGGTTCAGCCTCTCAGTGGGCTGAACTGAGTGGCGTTCCAGGCATGTGGGCAGGTCCCGACCATATGGTCATGATCTTTCCCCGGCCTGAACCGGCTCTGTGACATCAGCCAACAGTGGGCTTAAGCCCGCTGTCTGCTGAAAACGGGTCACAGGAGTGCAGAACGAACTGCAATGCTGTGATTTATAGGAGAACTACAGCCAAAGGAGCTTTGGCTGTACTTCTTCTTTTAATCTCCTGTAGGGTGGTGCACCAGTAGCCAACAACAATTGCTTTGCTTGAGGGGGCAGGTATGAAACTGTAAATTGTGGTATTCACTGAATTTTCCTGCTAGCTAGTGAGTGTTGAGTCTACTGATAGGTGTGCTTGAATAGACATAGAATGGAGGAGACATCTCCTTGTCCTGGATGGGGATTTACTCTAAAGGGGTTCAGAATAGGGGAGACGAATCATAAGTTCTTCCCCATAGCCATATGTCTTCTAAATACACATTTTTGGAGGTTTAGAGGTAAATTATTCTGCCGCATTATATGCTTTGGTTTCTGTGATTTATCCCTTCTCTAGATTCTAATTTACCTCTGCCAGTCCCATTTAATTTCCAGCTCTAAAGATGTGTAGATTCCATATCAATGAAAAGAAGCATTAACCCTTTATTTGACCCTTGTGCTGTAAATCATAAAAAGACATCGCTGACAACTATGCCCTACAGGAAGATTAATGGACGTGCTTATACCGAATGCAACTCACACACAGTCAAACACACACATCTCTAGCGGTGACTCTAATCAGATTAAAGCAACTTTTTATTAAAAAGCCATCCTCGTTATCATGTGAAGGGTTTATTTATCTCCCCGAAGTATTAACGTTCTTTGTTACAGATATTGGGAATAGGTCCCAGAAAATTAAATCTTGCTTGTAATGCTTCTGTGTACCGATACAAAAGACTAGGAAGTATACTTGACAAATAAAGTTATTTATCTTGTGTAGTATTAAGAGATGTAAAATGATAATAGAGTAACCTAGTTCACAGCAATTAGGAATTATATGACAGGTAGGGTTCACAAAATGGAACAAACATGCTCCAAGCTCAGCTGCAGGTCTGGCTGTCAGTTTGTATACCCTGCTACCCCGCTAAAATTCAAAAGGAATGGGATGGGTCATTTGATCACTTATCAACTGACATAATCACTTACCACTTTCAGACATCTTGAAATAGGAACTACAAGAAGTACTATTTATATATAATCCTAATGCAGTTTCAGAGAAACTCACAGTCAGTGTTTTGGGGTCATTGTGTCTCTAAGGGTCATCAAGGTATATAGCATTTAAAAACTTCAATATGCCTTTATGGTTTCCCCCCAAGCCAGAAGATACACAAAGGAAAGAGATGCTGGGGAAACCAGAATTTACATAATTATCTCCTTTCTTCCCCTAGGGGGCTGCAGTCAGACTCCAGCACCAACTAATTACTTTGGCTGTTGAGTTTGCCTGGAATATATTAAAGTGGGAGTCCGGCGACCAATCTTTTTTTTTTTTTTTTCAGGTCATTGAGACACTTTGCTAATCCCAAAATAATACTCACAGTTTGGGTGTAATATTTCCGCCTCTGTTTGTTTTCGTACTGAAGTATAACTTTAAAAATGTGATGCTGGCTGTTTCCATCTTGCTTGTGGGCATGTGAAGCCCACAAGCATTGATTTCCTGGATGCGGTGAATGCTGTTCATTCACAGCTTGTTCACAAGCATGATCATTGTTCCCGCACTGAATCTTGGGAAGCCTGACACTAAGCTCCCAGGAGACAGTGCAGCGCTGGGGAAAGGCAATAAACACGCCTACTCCCATGGGAGGAGAGACAGGAAGTGCCACAATAAAGTACAATATAAAGGTAATTACAGCAATAAAAAAAAATTTTCGTGCGGCATTTCAACATCTATGCAATTAACTGAAGGGGGTAAGATTACGTTAAAAATTTGAGTGGAACCCCGCTACCACAAACAAGGACCACTTTAGTTAAAAGTATTTACGTTTTATTAATAATCTAATTACAACATTCCTAAAATATATCTTATATATAAAAAAACTAACAATTCGTGCACAAAACCACCAAATACAAAGCTCTTGTTACAGTAAATATTCCTGTGCGCAGCAAACATAGGCTAGTGCCACAGTAGAGTATCTTGGTGTTTTAGGGCTTGTAGAAGAATGAGCTCTACATGTTTTACGATAAATAACACTTCCTGCCTGGGCAGCTTATTTAAATAATCATCATCATGGGCAACATTCATCAAGTACAAAAATATGTGCTACAATATAAGCACATAGTCATATAAATGCATAGTGCACATTTGGTTTATCCAGTGTTTTTTCCTAACAAACATTTGCAGCACATGTCATTTTTGCAAATGTAATTTGTTATTAAAAATACCTTATCATTTTAATGTGTAGCTAGCTATAATTTTCTGTAACTAAAAAAATGTCAAGAACCATGGCAACAGTATTTGTGTGCAAGGCTTTTTTTCCCCCTCTAATGTTTTTGGATCATTGCTTTTCCCAAAAGTCTGCACAGAGCTGTACCCTGTTGTCATTTTAAATGCAAATTGTTCACATTTGACTGGAGTGTAGCAAAACGACATAATTAAAAAAAAACAGAAGGCATCACGTTATGGCTGTTTATACCTGCATCTCTTCTCAAAGTTTCTAATGTGTGCCTCAGGGGCCCTCATTCCCAGGTGTGATCAGCATGCAAATTCCAAACTAAAACTTCAAATCTAAGCTCTGGTAGCCCCCTGGACTGACTGCAATCTCCAAAAGTCTCTTTTGATCCCTCAGGCACACTCATTAAACTGTGGGAGGTGGGGGAGGTGCAAGGTCTTTGAAAAAACATGGAGGTATACACAGCAATTCATCCTCAAAATTCACAGCAGGAATCCTGAAGTCCTTCGAGTCTCCAAGCCTTCAAATATCTGAGCAGCTCTTCTTAGCCTTATGCCCCATCCCAGCCTTTCACTTTTGGGCCTAATCTTCTAGGGCACACATTACTGCAACATACTCATTTGCATATGCTTTGCAGCACAACAGATGGTAATGCACTGCCATGTCTTGTGGTGCACTGCCTCAGACAAAATGGAGCTTGTCCATTTTTTTTGTGCGCTAACGGGGGAACTGAGCTTCTGAGGAAAGGACTTGGAAGGACTTAAGTGCTTCTGCTGTGAACTTTGAGAATGAATTGACGCGCCTGTAGGCAGGTGCAGTCTACTTGCTCCACTGCAGGTGCTGCTCTTCCACAGTAGCACCACAGTTGGAGAGGGGTCAAGGGGAACATGGTTCTTCTATGGTTTTTGGGTCACTGGGGAAGCACCGGATTGGATGCCCCATGTGACTCCAGCAGTCATCTTGGGTCAGACAGAGCCTGCTTAAGACCCTGGCTCCGAGGCTTGGTATGCTTTTTGACGAGTTGGTAGAATAAGGACAGGTACCCCGCCTGTTAAGGACAGCACAAGTGACAGGAAAAGGTTCCTGGGGACGTAGGGAAGCATAGGGCCGCAACTTCTTTGGACATATTCCCATTTGGGGCACTGGAGGGCCAGGCCACATTCCGGCTGATACCTGACATCTTCACATCGCGTCGGTCTGGGTTGTTGTGAACATATCTGTGTGAGTTAATGCCACCACATGCGCTGCACCCCACCTACATGCCTGCAATGAAACAAGTAAGTTAGGGCTTGTTATTAAAGCAACTTTACTGCTTGATAAGAATAGGTGAATATTTGAATCTCCATTGACTAGCTAGAGGCTCATTTTTAAATCCTAAAGAAAATGCATATTTTGGAAAAAAAAAAAATTGGAGCTGGTGTGCTATAAAGCTGGATTGATATGATGTTCATGATTAGCATTGTGAAATAATATATTATAACAGTGCAACGCTGAAATAGCAATAAAGTGTAAATGCTTAATGCATCTCACATGTGTATAACTCAATGTAAACAATAAAGTGCATTGTGCAAAATACAAAAAAATACAAAAATTTAAAAGTCCAGTTCATAAAATAAAAAGCAGAATCCTAAAGCATGAAAAAAGAAACAAGAATCCCAGTGCAATCACGATGGTTATGGATGACGGCAATAACAGTTCGTGTACCATTCACCCATGTGTGGACAACCACCGCCAAAGGAGATGTAGCGCTTACTGAAACACGTGGACCCAGATACCGTAGTACTGAGTCAACCACACTTATGCAGATCAGGAGTATGGTGCTTTGAACGCAATTCTGGGGGTATCACGTCTCGATCTCACGATAGGATCACCTCTCACTTTAACATGTCATATATTCCATTGGACCTTAAAAATACAAAAAGCCTCCACATAGTGTAAAACTGTAGCAGTAAAATATTTTTAAAAAGGTAGAACACTTAAATCATATCCGAGATATAAAAACGCCTTTCATAATATCCAGCAGGAGATAGACATCTAGAATGCAATGGCCTGAATGACAATGAAACTTGATGCGCTTCGTCTACTAAGACATCATCTGGAGTATGTGTCCACCCTGGTCATTGCGTGTATAACTTAGTGTAGTAATTAGGCTAATTAGCTAGCAAAATGGCCGTTATGCCATACAAATCGTTTGACTATGTTGGGTAATATGGCATCACAACGTGCATCTCACACCTCACTTTCGGTTGTGCTGTATGCGATGCACGCCTCACCATCAATGTGGCAACGGCGCATGCGCAGCTCCGATGACAATACTGCGCATACGTCGGGAATAACCCAATAGGCACATCATTCATCAACTCCCAATAAAAGGAAGCGAATCACGCAACGGCCCAAACTCGGTTGATACAGGACAACCCAAGCCTCGTTGTGATCATGATTACATTCAGTGAGTGTAAACATAAAATATCGAATCTCATTTCTCTCATTAAGCTGCATATTGGTACAGATAACATAAAACACCATGAAAATAAAACATTAAATTATAAAAGCAATACAGCCTTATTCAAGTACGCCTGTGACTTAAAGGGGCCCGTGGCATATACTGCATATATACTACCTATATTGATACATAACGGTAGCATATAAAAAGAAGAAGGTATGTGATACAGATAATTAATATAAAGTGATTTCTTTAGTAGACAAGCAACATGGACCTAGGCTTAATTAATAAATGAGTTAATGTCCCACTCCTTGTTCATACCTGGGGGGGGAGTAGGACCTTAACTCATAAATCCAGTATGTTTCTAATTTGAGAAACTCCACGTCTATTTGAACCACCTTGCCATGGGGGAGCAAATTTATTAATAATCAAGAACTGGGTGCCTCTGGGATCTTTATTATGGTACCGTAATTATTATTAATTATTATTTCACAATGGGTTGTCAATTGTAGTGTTTCGTATATGTTTGTTATATCGATTTAGATTTAGCGTGGAATTTTTTCACTGTATTTAACACGATTAGCATTGGCTGCTAAGAAAGAACTCCTGTCATTTCCGCTATCAATTGACCTATTATTGTCATATTGCTACTGCACTTTTTTTGCTTTCCTTCTGCCTTTTTACAATCCCTATGTTTCTATACCTTCTATATTAAATCTCTATATCCCTCTCTCTGTTCAAAGGAGACCTATTCCTGCCATTGTGAAGAAGGTTACATTGGCACCTACTGTGAGGAGTTTGATGCCTGCCACAGTCACCCCTGTATGAATAATGCCACATGCAGTGACCTCCCACAGAGGCATGATGGGAATAATGCAACCTGCTCTTGCTTGCCTGGTATGTGTATTGTGCAAACTATAATTCAGCCAGTGGCGGCCCGTCCATTAGGGGCACCCAAGCACCACCCCCTCTATCTATCCACGACTGCCACCTCCATGCTCTATCCAGTCCATTGCCCCCACCCCCTATTCATGCATCTGGCCCCTCTCAGGATGCCAGGCGCATGAATTACAGCACCGGGGGTGTCATAAACCAGATGTGACCAGAACTGTGTGACTGCGACAGAGTGAACCAGACATAAATAGGTGAAAGTAAGTAAGTTTATTAAATAAATGCATATAAATGTGAAGACACCACCAATACAAACAGAGTGAACAAACTGAACAACCAAACAGTGATAATAAACCAACCAGCATATATAGCAAAAAGGAGTACCAATCGTAGTCAAGCCAGGCCAGGGTCATAAACAGGAGATCAGCAGATGGGAGGCCAGGAGTAAACAGACAGGGAACAAGATGGAAGGAATCAGGCTGCAGGGCAAGGATCCAGGAATACAGGAACAGATACAAATAGGTTCAGGATACAGGATACAGGAATCAGGGTTCAAGTTCAGGATCAGGATAACAAATGAACAGGCTGCAGATCAGGGCACAAGCACAATACCAGGGCAAGGTGTGTGTGCACTTGCCGGGTATTTATACACATCTCAATCAGAGACTCAGGTGATGCTTGATTGCAAGAAGTAATGTTGTCCCCACACTGCCAGGAACCACCCGCTGGTGGACGCCAGTACTGCGGCCCAAAGATCATATAATACCAGCAGGGGAAAGCTCTCCTGACAGTTCCAAACTGCCTGGAGACACCTGCTGGTGGACCTCAGTACTGCACGCTAAATTATACCAGTGGAGGGAACCTTTTCTGACAGTAGCCCCCCTCAAAGGAGTGGCCTTCGGACGCTCCAACTAGCCGTTGCTGGGGAAAATCCATGGCGTCAAGCCAGGCATTGGGCAAAGTCACATCAGGTTGGGCAATAAGTATGTCAAGCGGGGCAGCAGGCACAGGCACATCAAGCTGGGCAGCAGGTAAGGGCACATCAAGCTGGGCAGCAGGCACGGGTATATCAAGCTGGGCAGCAGGCACTTTAAGCTGGGCAGCAGGCATGGACACTTCAAGCTGGGCAGCAGGCACGGGCACTTCAAGCTGGGCAGCAGGCACAGGCACTTCAAGCTGGGCAGCAGGCATCGGCACTTCAAGCTGGGCAACAGGCACGGCACTTCAAGCTGGGCAGCAGGAACGGGCACATCAAGCTGGGCAGCAGGTACGGGCACATCAAGCTGGGCAGCAGGCATGGGTACATCAGGCTGGGCAGCAGGCACGGGCAAATCAAGCTGGCCAGCAGGCACATCAAGCTGGGCAGCAAGCATGGGTACATCAAGCTGGGCAGCAGGCACATCAAGCGGGGCAGCAGGCACGGCACATCAAGTGGGGCAGCAGGCACGGGCACATCAAGTGGGGCAGCAGGCACGAGCACATCAAACTGGGCAGCAGCTACGGGCACATCAAGCTGGGCAGCAGGTACGGGTACATCAGGCTGGGCAGCAGGCACTTCAAGCTGGGCAGCAGGCACGGCACTTCAAGCTGGGCAGCAGACAGTGGCACATCAGGCTGAGCAGCAGACAGTGGCACATCAAGCTGGGCAGTAGACAGAGGCTCATCAGGCTAGGCAGCAGATAGGGACACATCAGGCTGGGCAGCAGACAGAGGCTCATCAGACTGGGCAGCAGACAGGAACACATCAGGCTGGGCAGCAGACAGGAACACATCAGGCTGGGCAGCAGACAGGAACACATCAGGCTGGGCAGCAGGCTCCGCAGGCCGGGAAACGGGCATCGCAACCTCAGACTGTTAAACAGACAACGGGACTTCAGGCTGGAACGATGGCTCTGGTTCTTCGGGCTGGAACGCTGGCTCTGGCTCTTCAGACAGGAACACTGGCTCTGGCTCTTCAGACAGGAACACTGGCTCTGGCTCTTCAGACTGGAACGCTGGCTCTGGCTCTTCAGACTGGAACGCTGGCTCTTCAGGCTGGAATGCTGGCTCTGGCTCTTCAGGCTGGAACGCCGGCTCTGGCTCTTCAGGCTGGAACACTGGCACCTTGGGCTGGAACGCTGGCACTTCGGGCTAGAACGCTGGCACTTCGGGCTGAGATACTTGCACCAGAACTTCAAGCTGGGACAGACTGATGGGTGTGGAGGCAGGTTGGGTTAATGGCAGGATCCTTTTGGTTGGGAAAAACTTTCGTTTTTTCTTTGGCTTAGCCACTGAAGCTCTGTAGGTGACTGCAAGACTGTAGGTAAGGGGTGCAGCTGATTGGAAAGGAGGATTGGGATATGGCAGAGAAGAGGTAACAGCAGCTGGGGGAAGATTTGTGGGTTTGTAGGCAGCTGAGAAGAGGCAGGTGGGTTGAATGCAGGATAGGTACAGGAGTGAAATCATCATGGCCCTCTGGAATACAGAGAAGGGCCAGCTCAGTACAGATCTTGATCAAAGACTGCACCTCCTCAAACAATATATAACCCTGATCGACCAAGGAGTGAGCTAAATGGATAGTTGCAAACAACTGGTCACTAGACCATCCTTTCAAAGCCTGGCGGCAATAATCACCACTTTCAGATGCCAGCAGAGAAAAATAAATAACCTCATCAGCATTCATGTTTGCAACCAAACTGAATCAAATTGGTTCCCCTGTGCAGCCACTTCTGGTCTGCAAAGTCACATCAGGTTGGGCAATAAGTACGTCAAGCGGGGAAGCAGGCACAGGCACATCAAGCTGGGCAGCAGGTACGGGCACACCAAGCTGGGCAGCAGGCACGGGTACATCAAGCTGGGCAGCAGGTACTTCAAGCTGGGCAGCAGGCATCGGCACTTCAGGCTGGGCAACAGGCATGGCACTTCAAGCTGGGCAGCAGGAACGGGCACATCAAGCTGGGCAGCAGGTACAGGCACATCAAGCTGGGCAGCAGGCATGGGTACATCAGGCTGGGCAGCAGGCACATCAAGCTGGGCAGCAGGCACTTCAAGCTGGGCAGCAAGCACGGGCACTTCAAGCTGGGCAGGAGGCACATCAAGCGGGGCAGCAGGCACAGGAACATCAAGTGGGGCAGCAGGCATGGGCACATAAAGTGGGGCAGCAGGCACGGGCACATCAAACTGGGCAGCAGCTACGGGCACATCAAGCTGGGCAGCAGGCACGGGTACATCAGGCTGGGCAGCAGGCACTTCAAGCTGGGCAGCAGGCATGGGCACTTCAAGCTGGGCAGCAGGCACGGACACTTCAAGCTGGGCAGCAGACAGTGGCACATCAGGCTGAGCAGAAGACAGTGGCACATCAAGATGGGCAGCAGACAGAGGCTCATCAGGCTGGGCATCAGATAGGGACACATCAGGCTGGGCAGCAGACAGAGGCTCATCAGACTGGGCAGCAGACAAGAACACATCAGGCTGGACAGCAGACAGGAACACATCAGGCTGGGCAGCAGACAGGAACACATCAGGCTGAGCAGCAGGCTCCGCAGGCCGGGAAACGGGCATCGCAACCTCAGACCACTGGCTCTGGCTCTTCAGGCTGGAATGCTGGCTCTGGCTCTTCAGGCTGGAACGCTGGCACCTCGGGCTGGAACGCTGGCACTTCGGGCTGGAACTCTGGCACTTCGGGGTGGGATACTTGCACCAGAAGTTCAAGCTGGGACAGATTGATGGGTGTGGAGGCAGGTTGGGTTAATGGCAGGATCCTTTTGGTTGGGAAAAACTTTCGTTTTTTCTTTGGCTTAGCCACTGAAGCTCTGTAGGTGACTGCAGGACTGTAGGTAAGGGGTGCAGCAGATTGGAAAGGAGGATTGGGATATGGCAGAGAAGAGGTAACAGTAGCTGGGGGAAGATTTGTGGGTTTGTAGGCAGCTGAGAAGAGGCAGGTGGGTTGAAGGGCCAGCTCAGTACAGATCTTGATCAAAGACTGCACCTCCTCAAACAATATATAACCCTGATCGACCAAGGAGTGAGCTAAATGGATAGTTGCAAACAACTGGTCACTAGACCAACCTTTCAAAGCCTGGTGGCAATAATCAACACTTTCAGATGCCAGCAGAGAAAAATAAATAACCTCATCAGCATTCATGTTTGCAACCAAACTGAATCAAATTGGTTCCCCTGTGCAGCCACTTCTGGTCAGGGATGGCCCTGGTATTCTGTCATAAACCAGATGTGACCAGAATTGTGTGACTGCGACAGAGTGAACCAGACATAAATAGGTGAAAGTAAGTTTGTTAAAGTAAATGGATATAAATGTGAACACGCCATCAATACAAACAGAGTGAACAAACTAAACAACCAAACAGTGATAATAAACCAACCAGCATATATAGCAAAAGGGAGTACCAGAATCGTAGTCAAGCCAGGCCAGGGTCATAAACAGGAGATCAGCAGATGGGGGGCCAGGAGTAAACAGACAGGGAACAAGATGGAAGGAATCAGGCTGCAGGGCAAGGATCCAGGAATACAGGAACAGATACAAACAGGTTCAGGATACAGGAATCAGGGTTCAGGTTCAGGATCAGGATAACAAATGAACAGGCTGCAGATCAGGGCACAAGCACAATACCAGGGCAAGGTGTGTGTGCACTTGCCGGGTATTTATACACATCTCAATCAGAGACTCAGGTGATGCCTGATTGCAAGAAGTAATGTCGGCCCCACACTGCCAGGAACCACCCGCTGGTGGAAGCCAGTACTGCGGCCCAAAGATCATATAATGCCAGCAGGGAAAGGCTCTCCTGGCTCTCCTGACAGTTCCAAACTGCCTGGAGACACCTGCTGGTGGACCTCAGTACTGCACGCTAAATTATACCAGTGGAGGGAACCTTTCCTGACAGTACCCCCCCTCAAAGGAGCGACCTTCGGACGCTCCAACTTGCCGTTGCGGGAAAATCCATGGCGTCAAGCCGGGCATCGGGCAAAGTCACATCAGGTTGGGCAATAAGTACGTCAAGCGGGGCAGCAGGCACAGGCACATCAAGCTGGACAGCAGGTACGGGCACATCAAGCTGGGCAGCAGGCACGGGTACATCAAGCTGGGCAGCAGGCACTTCAAGCTGGGCAGCAGGCATCGGCACTTCAAGCTGGGCAACAGGCACAGCACTTCAAGCTGGGCAGCAGGAACGGGCACATCAAGGTGGGCAGCAGGTACGGGCACATCAAGCTGGGCAGCAGGCATGGGTACATCAGGATGGGCAGCAGGAACGGGCACATCAAGCTGGGCAGCAGGTACGGGCACATCAAGCTGGGCAGCAGGCATGGGTACATCAGGCTGGGCAGCAGGCACGGGCAAATCAAGCTGGGCAGAAGGCACATCAAGCTGGGCAGCAGGCACAGGCACATCAAGCTGGGCAGCAGGCACTTCAAGCTGGGCAGCAAGCACGGGCACTTCAAGCTGGGCAGGAGGCACATCAAGCGGGGCAGCAGGCACGGACACATCAAGCGGGGCAGCAGGCATGGGCACATAAAGTGGGGCAGCAGGCACGGGCACATCAAACTGGGCAGCAGCTACGGGCACATCAAGCTGGGCAGCAGGCACGGGTACATCAGGCTGGGCAGCAGGCACTTCAAGCTGGGCAGCAGGCACGGGCACTTCAAGCTGGGCAGCAGGCACGGACACTTCAAGCTGGGCAGCAGACAGTGGCACATCAGGCTGAGCAGCAGACAGTGGCACATCAAGCTGGGCAGCAGACAGAGGCTCATCAGGCTGGGCAGCAGATAGGGACACATCAGGCTGGGCAGCAGACAGAGGCTCATCAGACTGGGCAGCAGACAGGAACACATCAGGCTGGGCAGCAGACAGGAACACATCAGGCTGGGCAGCAGACAGGAACACATCAGGCTGGGCAGCAGGCTCCGCAGGCCGGGAAACGGGCATCGCAACCTCAGACCGTTAAACAGACAACGGGACTTCAGGCTGGAACGATGGCTCTGGTTCTTCGGGCTGGAACGCTGGCTCTGGCTCTTCAGACAGGAACACTGGCTCTGGCTCTTCAGACAGGAACACTGGTTCTGGCTCTTCAGACAGGAACACTGGCTCTGGCTCTTCAGACTGGAACGCTGGCTCTGGCTCTTCAGACTGGAACGCTGGCTCTGGCTCTTCAGGCTGGAATGCTGTCTCTGGCTCTTCAGGCTGGAACACTGGCTCTGGCTCTTCAGGCTGGATTGCTGGCACCTCAGGCTGGAACGCTGGCACTTCGGGCTGGAACTCTGGCACTTCGGGGTGGGATACTTGCACCAGAACTGGAGCTCTGTAGGTGACTGCAGGACTGTAGGTAAGGGGTGCAGCAGATTAGAAAGGAGGATTGGGATATGGCAGAGAAGAGGTAACAGTAGCTGGGGGAAGATTTGTGGGTTTGTAGGCAGCTGAGAAGAGGCAGGTGGGTTGAATGCAGCGTATTCGGGGCTGCAACTGAGGTTGACATGGGTGATGGGAAAACATCCATTTGGGTAGGCTGGTGTCTGATGGCAGAGGTGGTTTGTTTGGCTGGGGCTGATTGCACCATTTCAGACCATGCCGAAAGTATAGGTTGTAGAAACTGTAGTTTTAAATCTCCCTGTCTAACAAAAGACTGAGCAGACACAATGCACTCAGCAATCACCTGTGGGGAACAGGCTGAGTGGTGCTCACAAAAATCGTCGGGATCATCTTCAAAAAGCCACACTAGGGATACAACCTGATTCACATTAAAAGGAGGAGTGAAATCATCATGGCCCTCTGGAATACAGAGAAGGGCCAGCTCAGTACAGATCTTGATCAAAGACTGCACCTCCTCAAACAATATATAACCCTGATCGACCAAGGAGTGAGCTAAATGGATAGTTGCAAACAACTGGTCACTAGACCATCCTTTCAAAGCCTGGCGGCAATAATCACCACTTTCAGAATCCAGCAGAGAAAAATAAATAACCTCATCAGCATTCATGTTTGCAACCAAACTGAATCATATTGGTTCCCCTGTGCAGCCACTTCTGGTCAGGGATGGCCCTGGTATTCTGTCATAAACCAGATGTGACCAGAACTGTGTGACTGCGACAGAGTGAACCAGACATAAATAGGTGAAAGTAAGTTTGTTAAAGTAAATGGATATAAATGTGAACACACCATCAATACAAACAGAGTGAACAAACTAAACAACCAAACAGTGATAATAAACCAACCAGCATATATAGCAAAAGGGAGTACCAGAATCGTATTCAAGCCAGGCCAGGGTCATAAACAGGAGATCAGCAGATGGGGGGCCAGGAGTAAACAGACAGGGAACAAGATGGAAGGAATTAGGCTGCAGGGCAAGGATCCAGGAATACAGGAACACATACAAACAGGTTCAGGATACAGGATACAGGAATCAGGGTTCAGGTTCAGGACCAGGATAACAGATGAACAGGCTGCAGGTCAGGGCACAAGGACAATACCAGGGCAAGATGTGTGCGCACTTTATTTATACACATCTCAATTAGAGACTCAGGTGAGGCCTGATTGCAAGAGGTAATGTTGGCCCCACACTGCCAGGAACCAGCCGCTGGTGGACGCCAATACTGCAGCCCAAAGATCACATAATACCAGCAGGGAAAGGCTCTCCTGACAGTTCCAAACTGCCTGGAGACACCTGCTGGTGGACCTCAGTACCTCAGTACTACACGTCAAATGATAGATATTACCAGCGGAGGGAACCTTTCCTGACAGGGGGTGTTTTTTTGAAGCACTTGATTAGAGCCAGAAGCTTTAGGTGTTACAACAGCGAATGAATATTCGCTATTGAAACACTGATCCTCAATCCGGCCAATCAGAAGCGGGTTTGAGACCTGTTTTCCGATTGGCGGAAAAGAGAAGAGTCTCAATTGGCCGTCAAGGAGAGGGGAGGAAATGGAAGCTGCTGCAATGCCCATGGAGAGCAGGGGAAGGGGAAGGGGAAGCCGCAGCCGCCTAGCAGGGGAAGCCCCTGGTGAAGCCCGGGAGAAGCGATGCCCACCATAGATGGGGTAAGTGCTCCAGACCTGACCGGCTGGGGGGTTACGCCCCCCCCCCCAAAAAAAAATTATCACTGGCCGCCACTGATAGCAGCCATTACTAACAATGCGGACTGAAAATATACACTGTTATTGAATGTATTAGTTTTCTTTTGGTTTATTGGTGTGTATGCTCTCTGTTCAGGCTACACTGGTGAATTCTGTGAGTCTATGGTGGATCACTGCACCCCTCAGCCATGCAGGAATGGAGCCACATGTGTGACCAGCGTCAGTGGCTTCAGCTGCCAATGTCCTGAAGGTAAGTTCCTCTGTACCAGACCTGGGCAAATTAAGGCCCAAGGACCACATCTGGCCCTTTGGATGTCTCTGTCGGGTCCTCGATGTCTCCACTGTCAGCATGCCTCTCTGAGCCTGTCAGCTTCCTCACTGAGAAAGCTGACAAGCTCAGAGAAGCAAACCTTATGGTGAATTGCAAGAACTTCGACCTCAAGTTAAAAATGACGAAGCCACGAAGCAAAGTATCACAGCTGCGGCATGTGAGCATGTGAGCAGCCTTGTCTGGCTGTTATTTTACAGTCTGCTTGGGTGGATCAGGCACCCATTTTTAGCACCCCCTGACCTTTTACCTAAAAGAGACCTACTTCATGAGCAGTTGCATCTATTATTCCTAGCTCAAGGTCTTTGTTTTCTATATGTTTACATACTTACAGAGCTTCATAGGTCCAACATAATATTGAAAAGAATCGCTCGCCCTTTCAGAACAGTCCCGGCCCCATTGGAAAATGAACTGTCCACCCCTGCTCTGTACAGTCACATCTTCTATGTTTGGTTGCATGACAGCAACACAGTATAGAAATGTTTGAGAAAAGGTAAATGCTGTCTTGTACAAGCAGCTACAACATATTGATAGAATAACTATGGGGCAAAATTAACAAGAATTCATTTATAACCCATCTATTAAGTACTTTTGATGCTGAATGGGCAGTTCAAAACAGGTATCATGTAAGGGACAATACAAACTGCCGTTCAAGAGCCACAAATGTGCATCAACAGAGCTCTTGCATCTTCCTTCTCATCCAAGCATTATTTAAGTGGATTCATAGCAGAAAGAAAAGTTAGCAACTATCCATATAAATCACATTTGTGGGAACTTTAATGTTAAATTACTGCTGTTTCCTTGGCCAGTCAGGCCCTTTCATTGCGTTAACATACAATAAATTGTGTTTTACCATAGATGAAAGGCACCCCTACACTTAAGCGCAGAAGGGGTCAACAGACCCAAACTGCAGCACACCACAACACACATATGCCTAATTATAAATATGCTACAGTATGCTACAGGTCTGGGTTTTTTGCTTGTTGTCTTGCCTTGATAGCTCATTCAAAATATTAGCTAGGTAGGCAACGAATGGTCTGACTCATGCATGCAGGTGATGAGTTATTATCCTTAATTTCTCCACAATTACATGTTAAAGACATTAGGATTCACCCTAGAGTTCTGTAACATTTATGAACCTGTTAATGAATCTAACGTATATCTAAAGCCAGCATTTTTATTTTAGTTTTTGGGTTGAATGTGGAAGGGCTTGCAGCTCAGGTTTTTATTGCTACATGTACTGTATGTGTCCTCTCTGGGGATATTCACTCCTCTGTTTGTTTTGGTGACCATTGTCACTGGGACAGAAAGTAAGGTAAAATGCAAAATCTTGAATTGTCACCAGAACAGGAGCAGAGAACAGGTGTTCCAATTGAACACCTGTTGTAATTACAACTTCCTAAAGCTAGACATAGTGATTGTACATTTACACAGTACAAGTGCATATCTCCAAAAAATATAAATGTACACCTTTTCAATCATTAATTAATCACAATGCTAAATATATCATAATGAATAAAGTGCTTCCACTGCGCAACTCGCGCATGCGCAGTAGGGAATCGGGAAGTGAAGCCGCAAGGCTTCATTTCCTGATTCCCATACCGAAGATGGCGGTGGCAACATCCGAGGACCGAGGGATGGTTCAGCCTCAGGTGCCGACATCGCTGGACCCTGTGACAGGTATATGTCCTTATTTTAAAAGTCAGCAGCTGCAGTATTTGTAGCTACTGACTTTAAAAAAAAAAAAATTTGCGAGACTCCCTCTTTAACGTAAGTCTTGCCTGTAGGTATGATGAATATCTCCTAAACTTGTGCATAGGCAGTGATGCTCTGCATTTAGGTCACACTGAATGCAGAGCACCATGCTGCAATAATGACTGCCGTGCACATGTGCAGGAAGGACATCAATGTGGTTCGCCCATTCAAAAGGCTAAAGAATGTGGACCTGAAGGGTGAAAGAGTGCCGACAATAGTGACAGCACAGCACTGGATGGCTTTGTTTTAAAAGTAATAAGATAATAAAGGCATACTAGTACATTATGATATACCACTGCAGGGGGTCATTTAAAAAACATGGTAGACTTTACTAACAGATTAAGATAGTTTTTAAAGGATAAGACACTTTTGGTGACACTGTCCTTTAATAAATCCCCCACCCTTCTGATTGCAGGCAGCTTGAGTGTCATGTTCAGGGGTCTGGCTCGAAGACCAGCTGCTATAGCAGTAGTGGACTCCCACCGACCAGCAGGATAGGTACACAGGCAGTCACCCTAGCTGATGATATGGGCTCACCTGAGTTGTGGAGTCTAAGTACTAATCGGTGTTCACCAGAGCTCCTGATGGAGATGGATTTTGCTGCGGGTTAGTACCAGGTGACGGTCCTCAGGATCGCCCCACCAGGAGGTGAGCAAGCTGGGCTCCAGTAGCAGATAAGCAGGTAAGAATCAAAACAGAAGCGTAGTCAGTAAACGAGCCAAAGGTCAGTAACAAGTAGTTGCAGATTGGGATCAGGCAGAAGCTTAGTCGAGGAACAAGCCAAGAGTCGATAACGAGTGGTAGCAAATATGGACGGCAGAAAGGAAGACAAGAGCAAGGTACTGGCTGAAGAGAGCATAATAATCTGGCAAGTGCAGAGGCATGGCTTAAATCAGGAAGTTCATAGGAGGAGCAAAGAGTTCAAGGTTCAAGACAAACAAGGTTCAAAGCAAGATCATGCAAGGAATTGTTCAGGGAACTGCCCAGCATTCCAGGCTGCACAACAAGAAGAGATGTTGCCTGACACAGGTTCTGTGTTCAAATTCAGTCTCTGACATTGGGCTCAGTGGCGTAGCGTGGGGGGTGCGGGGGGTGCCGTGGCCCCGGGCGCGACATTTAGGGGGGCGCAATTTCGTGCCAGTAGTGTCACTACTGGCTGCCTCCTCCTAATTTATTTTCCTGTGTCCCCCCGCGCTCCGCCACCATGTCTAGTGTTTGGCGCCCTGTGATTGGGCATATGGGGGTCATGTGCGGCGTGGGGCTGGCCTATCCGTGATCACAGTTCCTGAAGTCCCGCCTCCGCACATGACCCCCATTCGCCCAATCACAGTGCGCCGGGAAAAATGAATATGGCGGCCGGAGCGCAGGGGAGACGAGCACTGGAGAGTGTGAGCGCCGGGTCTTCTCATCCTCCAGACCGATGCAAGGTGAGAAATAGATAAACGGGGGGGGGGGAGAGAAGAGACAGGCGCCGTATATGTAGTGTCAGTATAGGAAGACTAGGCTGGGCAGTATAGTGTGTAGTGTAGTGGACAGTGTAGTATAGTCGTCAGTATAGTGTAGTGGACAGTGTAGTGGTCAGTGTAGTATTATGGTCTGTATAGTGTAGTGGACAGTGTAGTGTAGTGGTCAGTGTAGTATTGTGGTCAGTATAGTGTAGTGGACAGTGTAGTATAGTGGTCAGTATAGTGTAGTGGACAGTGTAGTATAGTGGTCAGTATAGTGTAGTGGACAGTGTAGTATAGTGGTCAGTGTAGTGTAGTGGTCAGTATAGTGTAGTGGATAGTGTAGTATAGTGGTCAGTATAGTGTAGTGGTCAGTTTAGTGTAGTGGACAGTGTAGTGGTCAGTGTAGTATTGTGGTCAGTACAGTGTAGTGGACAGTGTAGTATAGTGGTCAGTATAGTGTAGTGGACAGTGTAGTATAGTGGTCAGTATAGTGTAGTGGACAGTGTAGTGTAGTGGTCAGTATAGTGTAGTGGACAGTGTAGTATAGTGGTCAGTATAGTGTAGTGGTCAGTGTAGTATAGTGGTCAGTATAGTGTAGTGGTCAGTATAGTGTAGTGGACAGTGTAGTGTAGTGGTCAGTGTAGTATTGTGGTCAGTACAGTGTAGTGGACAGTGTAGTATAGTGGTCAGTATAGTGTAGTGGACAGTGTAGTATAGTGGTCAGTATAGTGTAGTGGACAGTGTAGTGTAGTGGTCAGTATAGTGTAGTGGACAGTGTAGTATAGTGGTCAGTATAGTGTAGTGGTCAGTGTAGTATAGTGGTCAGTATAGTGTAGTGGTCAGTATAGTGTAGTGGACAGTGTAGTGTAGTGGTCAGTGTAGTATTGTGGTCAGTACAGTGTAGTGGACAGTGTAGTATAGTGGTCAGTATAGTGTAGTGGACAGTGTAGTATAGTGGTCAGTATAGTGTAGTGGACAGTGTAGTGTAGTGGTCAGTGTAGTATTGTGGTCAGTATAGTGTAGTGGACAGTGTAGTATTGTGGTCAGTATAGTGTAGTGGACAGTGTAGTATAGTGGTCAGTATAGTGTAGTGGACAGTGTAGTATTGTGGTCAGTATAGTGTAGTGGACAGTGTAGTATTGTGGTCAGTACAGTGTAGTGGACAGTGTAGTGTAGTGGTCAGTGTAGTATTGTGGTCTGTATAGTGTAGTGGTCAGTGTAGTATTGTGGTCAGTATAGTGTAGTGGACAGTGTAGTATAGTGGTCAGTACAGTGTAGTGGACAGTGTAGTATAGTGGTCAGTATAGTGTAGTGGACAGTGTAGTATAGTGGTCAGTATAGTGTAGTGGACAGTGTAGTGTAGTGGACAGTGTAGTGTAGTGGTCAGTATAGTGTAGTGGACAGTGTAGTATAGTGGTCAGTATAGTGTAGTGGTCAGTATAGTGTAGTGGACAGTGTAGTGTAGTGGTCAGTGTAGTGTAGTGGTCAGTGTAGTATAGTGGTCAGTGTAGTGTAGTTCTCAGTGTAGTGGTCAGTATAGTGTATAGTGTAGTGGTCAGTATAGTGTAGTGGTCAGTGTAGTGGACAGTGTAGTGTAGTGGTCAATGTAGTGTAGTGGACAGTGTAGTGTAGTGGACAGTGTAGTGGACAGTGTAGTATAGTGGTCAGTACAGTGTAGTGGACAGTGTAGTATAGTGGTCAGTACAGTGTAGTGGACAGTATAGTGTAGTGGTCAGTGTAATGTAGTGGACAGTGTAGTGTAGTGGTCAGTGTAGTATAGTGGTCAGTGTAGTATAGTGGTCAGTGTAGTGTAGTTCTCAGTGTAGTGGTCAGTATAGTGTAGTGGTCAATGTAGTGTAGTGGACAGTGTAGTGTAGTATAGTGGTCTGTATAGTGTAGTGGACAGTGTAGTGGTCAGTGTAGTATTGTGGTCTGTATAGTGTAGTGGTCAGTGTAGTGTAGTGGTCAGTGTAGTATTGTAGTCAGTATAGTGTAGTGGTCAGTGTAGTGTAGTGGTCAGTGTAGTGTAGTGGTCAGTATAGTGTAGTGGTCAGTGTAGTGTAAAGGACAGTGTAGTATTGTGGTCAGTATAGTGTAGTGGTTAGTATAATGTAGTGGTCAGTGTAGTGTAGTGGACAGTGTAGTATTGTGGTCTGTATAGTGTAGTGGTCTGTGTAGTGTAGTGGTCAGTGTAGTGTAGTGGACAGTGTAGTATTGTGGTCAGTATAGTGTAGTGGTTAGTATAATGTAGTGGTCAGTGTAGTGTAGTGGACAGTGTAGTATTGTGGTCTGTATAGTGTAGTGGTCAGTGTAGTGTAGTAGACAGTGTAGTATAGTGGTCAGTGTAGTGTAGTGGTCAGTGTAGTGTAGTTCTCAGTGTAGTGGTCAGTATAGTGGACAGTATAGTGGTTAGTGTAGTGGTCAGTGTAGTATAGTGGTCAGTGTAGTGTAGTGGACAGTTTAATAGTCACTGTAGTGTAGTTCTCAGTGTAGTATAGTGGTCAGTATAGTATAGTGTAGTTCTCAGTGTAGTGGTCAGTATAGTGGTCAGTGTAGTGGACAGTATAGTGGTCAGTGTAGTGTAGTGGACAGTATAGTGGTCAGTATAGTGGTCAGTGTAGTGTAGTGGACAGTATAGTGGACAGTATAGCGGTCAGTGTAGTGTAGTGGACAGTATAGTGGACAGTATAGTGGACAGTATAGTGGTCAGTGTAGTGTAGTGGACAGTATAGTGGTCAGTGTAGTGGACAGTATAGTGGTCATTGTAGTGTAGTGGACAGTATAGTGGACAGTATAGTGGTCAGTGTATTTCTTAGTGTAGTGGACAGTATAGTGTAGTGGTCAGTGTAGTGGACAGTATAGTGGTCAGTGTAGTGTAGTGGTCAGTGTAGTTCTTAGTGTAGTGGACAGTATAGTATAGTGGTCAGTGTAGTGTGTAATGGTCAGTATAAGAATCAGGTAGGTCAGTACTATTGTATTTGAAGGGACTCGGGGAGTGATAAAAGTCCGCAGGTTAGGGGGGGGGGCGCAAACTACTTGCCTTGCCCCGGGTGCTGACAACCCACGCTACGCCACTGATTGGGCTTATACCTATCTTTAGCCCGGATCTAGCAATTGTACCTCTGACATGTTCCCAGGTCCCAGCTGGCCCACTTTCAAAAGCAGCCATACTCTGAGCAACCACTGAAGGCTGAGTAGGATTACCAATGATAACCCACCCAAAAAAATGAATGGGGCTGTGGCACACACGCATGGAATGAAGAACATTCTTTAATATCCTCATAATCTGCAGAAATCCCTTATGTCAGATAGCTTGCAGTTTGTGAAAGTCCTGGGGTACACTTATATATCAGCAGTCTGTATTATGTATTTGGTTTTATCCTGGAATGGGAGGAATTGGCTAGGAATTAGAGATGTTCCTCCTGTGGTCTTGAACAGGAGCTTGAGTACTTTCTTCCAAATGGAAAAATAAATGATGATAATGAGGCTCTGTGGGTGGAGAAAGCAGATTGTGGAAAATGTTTCCAGGCAGTGCTTTGCTTATTGGACATTATATAATACATGATATTTTGAAGGATTTCACAATGAACTGTAGCTCATATCTTACTAGTTAAAAAGATGGAGTTGTCGTGTGTCTTGCCAGTGGTATTTCAGTATAAAGCAATGTTCCCAGAAGTGCCTGCACACAGTTTAGCTGTAGGATGGCTTTTCTAAAAGGCTGGAAGAAAGCTGCGAGTAAAGAAAATGAAGCTTCAGAGCACTTAGATCTCTTTTCAGAGCCAGAGCTGCTGTGCACATACGGCTTTGCTTCAGATGTTAATCAAAGCTGTACCAGACCAAAGCTGTGGGCAGAGTAACCCATGTACATAGGACATAGGATTAAATATTTGATACACTTCATGTCAAATACAAACTATCTGATACAGTGACAAGCTGCACTCTGTGGATGGACCATGTGCAAAGACAATAAAACAGACATGCTTAGCAACCACCCATTCAACATCTCCAACAAAGATCTCCACTGAAAACAGTTTTTGGCTCGATGTTAATGGAATTGGGTTAAAATCAACAGCAAAATAACATGACGTCAAGCTATGTGTTTATGGGTTTACATTTTTCTGGAATCTAGGGAAGAGAATGGGTAGAAAGCTTACTATTGACAACTGTATTGTGTGTAAAATCTACTGTGTTGCCAAGAACCTGCTGAAGCATGACATTGTCTGAGTCAGGCTTCATTTCCTGCTACAGAACTTAATGTAACATTCGTTTTCAGCCAAAAACAAAAAGCAGATGTAAAATCATACGTGCCATAGCACTGTAAATTTCCTCCAGTGATATCCTCTGCTTTGCATGCACCAGAATTTTATCTTAACAAAAGTGTCAGCAATCAAGTCAGAATGGATCAAAGAGTAAACATTAATTGTCTCATTGTTCTTAATTTTCTTAATGCTTATCCAACCCTGCAGCTAATGGCCACTGCTCTCTGCAGTAAGTTCGGTAATCTCTGTATGGCGGTCCAACATGCCCCCTCCATTATGTCATCACTACAGTACTACAATCAGCAATGTTTGTTCTCTGCTAATTGCAGCACTGTAATGTTGATAAGGTGGGGAGGCATTTTGAACCACAATTCAAAGACCACGCTCCTACACAGAGAGTAATTTAGTCATTTAGAGAGGAATTTAGCTGCGGCCTCCTGCCCTGCATAAGACTTTTCAGCATTAAGAATCTTGAGACTATTAAAACTTACTCTTTTATCCTGACTTTATTGCTATCACTTTTTGTAAGGCGATATTGGGCTTTAGCTATCTCTGTAAGTAAAATGCATGAACAGGACACAGCTTTAATGAATGTGCATTGTGACAACCTTGACTCTCTGGTGTCTGTTATATCTTTATCAGGCTTTGTAGGTTCATTCTGTGAGGAGAAAGTAGATCCATGCTCTACATCCCCATGCCTCAATAACGGCAGCTGTTTCTCCACTGGGCTGTCCTTCTCCTGTCGATGTAGCCCGGGATACACAGGTCCAACCTGCGCCCAACTAGTGGACTTTTGTGCTCTGAGCCCCTGTGCTCATGGAATCTGCCGCAGCATTGGGACAAGTTACAAATGCCTTTGCATACCAGGTAAGCTAATACATAAATTCAGGCTATTAAGATATCTGTAGAAAGGCATGAAAGATAATTTGACATATCAGCAAAGACCAAATAGGAACATGATAAGTGAATGAATGTTTGAGCAGAATAGATTGACTGTTACATCTATAGCATCCAAACACTTGCTGAAATGCCCATACACAGGAATAAGAAGAGATCATTTCTTAACATTTTGCTGTTTATGTGCAGTTGATGTGCAGAATGAAGGTCTCATGAATGTCTGATCAGCTTTTAACAAACAAGTGCATCCCTGTGTATGGGTACTATTAGTTATTGAACCATACTGTAGAAAGTCAATACAGAGAACAGTGGTGATGTGCAGTAATCCCTAGCAACCAATCAGTTTTCAGTTTAAGACACATATAATTAGATCTGATTTCAAGGACAAAGAAGCACTGACTCATCATTCGTCAGCTATAGTGGACTAATGAAAGCTGATCACAAGCAAGTCCCCACGCTATCATAAGATGGTTGCTAAATGGAATAGAAGGGTAATTAACCTGTAACATGTTTTAAATATTCTGCAAATTTAAAACTTATAATATGTTTCTGGCTACCTAAAAAAAATAAATCTAAATGAGCTGCTACAGTGAATCAATGTGAAAACAAACCCCAAAAATGGGAAACTGCAACACTACACTAAAAGCTCCTATACTATAATAATTTAACATAAATATTGTTCAAACCACACAAACTAAAATAAAATAAAAACAATACATAAAATAATCCATGAAGCGAACACGACTATTCAATCAGTGGCGTTTGTTTCCATTAATTGCCAATCAGTGAAAAAGTCCACATAAATCCTTGTGATCCCCCATTATGAAAACATGCTGCCTTAACCAAAGTGATGTAGAAAACTTTCACCTTAGTTATATCCCTTCTATTATAGCAAGGATATAGTGCTAATTAGGCAATACAGCTCCGTTCCTCCTTTGGAAATCTTTGAATGTAATACAGGCAATAAACCTTTCAGCATGGGTCAGCTGAACTTCTCAAAAAAGGAAAGACAATTCAACTCCTTGTAGTGTATCTCTTTCATTCAGCAAACACATGAACAAATCCTGCTTGTGGAGTTTTCCAAAGAGGTCGTTTTTCAGGAGTAGGCGAAACTTCAAAGATAATAATGATTTCAGAACCCAATCAAGAATTTAACTGATATATTTATTGAAAACGGTTATAATAAGGCTAATATTATGAGGTTAACAGGAAGTAACCATGATAGGAAGAAGAATTAAGTAGAGAGGATGGAGAGGGGTTTAAGATAAAAACAAAAGAATATAAGGATGTGGCTTTTATTACTAATTTAAGTATCAAATTCATGTTTAGGTTTTATTTTATTATAGTATAATTTTTGTTATAAAGTATGCAGATATATTCTCATAATTTAAAAATCTTTATTGCAGTATTAAAGAGGAACTGCAGTCTGCTCACATAATTTGTAATAAAAACATCTTTGCCATTCTGAAGTTTCCCTCCAACCACTTTGCATATTATTTTATATATACTGTGATTCTGTACTTGCCAAATATGCTGCAGAAATCACCCTCCACTGAGTCTGGCTGCAACCATTTTAACTGTCAGCAGCTGAAGCTGCTGCCTGTTCACTTAATGGATTTACACAGACACACAGAGGCACACCTCCAGCTCTGCAGCTCTCATTGGCCCTTTTATGACTCACCCTTCCTTCCTGGCAAACTCTCACGAGAGTTAGAGAGAGAGCTGTGCATGATATCATAAGCCTAGGCTTTTTACCAGACATAGAAGAGGAAGTGGGGTGTATAAGGTATTTACTGGCAGAAAAAAAATGTTTTACTATCCAAGGTTAAAAGTTAAAACAACAAGGGCAGAGGATTTAATAGATGGAAAGATGAAAAGATAACTGAAGGTCCACTTTAAGTGGTCTTAGTGTGTTGTGAATTCTAGTAATTTTGTACATGAAAGATCATCTTGTCCTTGCCCCTGTGGCACTAAGGCTACTTTCACACTGAAGGAGTTTTTCAGGAGTTTTAGTGCTAAAAATAGTGCCTGAAAACTGCCTCCCATGCCACCCCAGTGTGAAAGCCCGAGTGCTTTCACATTGGGGTGATACGACACAAAAAGTCCTGCAAGCAGCACCTTTTGGGCAGTTTGGGAGCGCTGCATACAGTGCTCCTAAACTGACCCTGCCCATTAGAATGAATGGGCAGTGCTTCTGAAGCATCTGAAAAGCAATTCGGAAGGGCCGCAACACGGGCGGTTTTAATCCTTTCTTCGGCGGCTAGCGGGGGTAAAGCACTGCTAAAAAGAGTGACGCTTTACTGCTAATGCGGCCCCAGTTTGAAAGTAGTTTTTAGTATGCAAAGGTATAACATGCTCAAAGCGCTTGTGCCCAGCTAATGAAACTTTTTCTAGTATGATTTGTGAGCTAATAAATAGCTAATTTTCCTTCTTAATAAAGTTCATTTTTCAGCCTTTACATGCTCAGTGGAGCAGTGGCGGCTGGTGTTTTTTTTTTTTTGGGGGGGTGCAGCAAACAAGACCCCCCCGGCTGCCGGTGGAGTGGCACTAGCACAATTGCCACCTACCTCCCACCCCCAGGTGGCGTGACACTGCACTAACACAAATCTATCCACTGCATATAGAGGGTGGCAAGGAGAGAGGGGGCGGAGCCCGGGCGCCCCTATAATGGACGGGCCGCCACTGCAGTGGACTGTACTGATTCTACACCTTCTCCAGAGGATTTTACTATTGGCAGCTTTCCTTTTTTAAGAAGAAAAGGTTGGAAAATATGATTTGATCCCACCCTGTCTGAGGTTAGAAAGGTATGATTTGATCCCACCCCCTCTGAGGTTAGAAAAGTATTATTTGATCCCACCTTCTCTGAGGTTGGAAAAATATGATTTGATCCCACCCTGTCTGAGGTTAGAAAATTATGATTTGATCCCACCCCTCTGAGGTTGGAAAAGTATGATTTGATCCCACCCCCTCTGAGGTTGGAAAAGTATGATTTGATCCCACCCTGTCTGAGGTTAGAAAAGTATGATTTGATCCCACCCCTCTGAGGTTAGAAAAGTATGATTTGATCCCACCCCCTCTGAGGTTGGAAAAGTATGATTTGATCCCACCCTCTCTGAGGTTGGAAAAGTATGATTTGATCCCACCCTCTCTGAGGTTAGAAAAGTATGATTTGATCCCACCCTCTCTGAGGTTGGAAAAGTATGATTTGATCCCACCCTGTCTGAGGTTAGAAAAGTATGATTTGATCCCACCCCTCTGAGGTTAGAAAAGTATGATTTGATCCCACCCCCTCTGAGGTTGGAAAAGTATGATTTGATCCCACCCTGTCTGAGGTTAGAAAAGTATGATTTGATCCCACCCTCTATGAGGTTAGAAAAGTATGATTTGATCCCACCCCTCTGAGGTTGGAAAAGTATGATTTGATCCCACCCTCTATGAGGTTAGAAAAGTATGATTTGATCCCACCCTCTATGAGGTTAGAAAAGTATGATTTGATCCCACCTGCTCTGAGGTTGCAAAAGTGTCCCCAACCGATCTAAGGTTAGAAATGTGAGATTTGTTCCCACTATCTCTCTGAGTTCTATGTTAGCAGCCCACGAAAGGCACAGACACAGCTGGCAACAGAGCACAGAGTAGATCATAAGATTAAGTGGGGACAGCCGTGCCTGCTGTACTGACAATTTTGTCTTTTTAGGGGTTTTGCAACCCCTAGTAGATTCTCTGCAGTGTACAGTTAGTAAACCGCTGACAAATCCAGCTGCAAGAATGTTAATGTTGAGGAGACACTGTCACCAACTTTAAAAATGCAGGTAAAAGTACAGAAATGTCAAGTATTTTACTTCCAATACATTTTTATTTTATTTTTCAGCTAGTCATATTAACGATAGAAAGTTCCTCTCATGCTCTTAAGTTGAAAAGTCAAGTATTTTAAAAAGCTTACTTGCCATGTTTTCCTTTTCATAAACATTTTTTTATTGACTTAAGTTGTGCCTCTGAACTTGCTAGCAAATTTGACTACTTCATGAATAGTCAATTCCTAGCACAGCCTCCTCCCTCCTTGCATGGCATTGCCCACATGTCTTCTGGGAATGTCCAGTTACCGTTAATGCTGGCCCAGCTGCTCTGCTCCTCCACCCACTTTCCTACAATGTTCTTAACCTATGATGTAGCTGCCGGGGAATGAGCAAAGAGGCATAGTATAGAGCAGTGATGGTCAACCTATGAGCTAAAGGGGGCCTCAAATACAGCCCAACACCAAAGGGCCGCACATAATAATCAATACATGTAATGCTTGAGAGATCTATCATAACTACAGACCTAATAGAGGAAATGAGGGTCAGAGAGTGTGGACACGCTACATTTCTGGCTGGGGATATGCTGCAGAAGACAGTATGAAACTGCAAACATGTTACATGAGGCTTGTACAGATCAATGCTATTACCCGATTCAATGTTCCCACAACTTACCAGTACTACAAAAAAAACCTTAAAGTGTTACTAAACCCACAACAGTAAAATCAGTTTGTATATGCAGTAAAGCACGCTTGATATACTCACTGAGAAACCTAAGGGGTTAATCCTCTGCATTGTGTAAAAAGGCTGTTTGATCCTGTCTTCTCTGATCCTCACCTTCTTCCATTGTCCCCAATCCATCTCCTGATAGAACAGAGGCTAGGGGACAATCTCCACATGCTCAGTTTGATGTGTAATGCTAGAGAGTTGTTTTTTTTTTCTTGGGAGAGTGCATGTGTTCAGCACAGGGTCAATCAGCACTGTCCAGACAGAGGGTCAGGGGTCCTGCAGCCTCATAGGACAATCAGGGGAGAATGAAAACTCCTCCTACAAGCTTTAACCAGACACTGATAGAAGTCACAAGACTGCTATATACTACCAATGAGAAAAGGTCTTTAGCAGTTTATATTTACTAAAATAATTGAATTTCCATGTTCCGTGTGCTCTGGGAGACCAGATATAGTGAATGCAAGGTGCTGGGTTTAGTAACACTTTAACAATAGTTTTGGGTAGAGTCGATCTTATATAATATTAAGGTTTGTGATGTCCAAATGCTTAAAGGTTTCTGTTCTTGTACCTTGAAAATGCTTTTCAAGGTACAAGAACAGAAACCTTTAAGGCATCCTATTTACAAATCCCTAGGTTGCAGTATCATTATATAACCAACACATATGCAACTAATATTTGCTTTTTACAGCATTTAAATGAAAAATCTGGATCTACTCCTACAGGCTTTGAGGTAGATTTTATTACAAATCCAGTATGTGGGTAGAGACTTAGCAACCAGGTCCCATTAATAAAAGTTGCAGTGTGATATTTGTTGTGCTTCCTACGCACACTACTCCGCTATTATTTCATATATTAAATCAGTAATGCTGGTATTTAAGCTTCAGTAAGAATTCTGTTTCTAATAGCAATTTGATCACCAACTATACTGCAAGCTTATTAAAGCTACTTGTCGTGTTCAGCTCAACACAAAACGAAGCCAAGTCCTCTAGTGCAAATTGAGCACCTGCAGAGAAGCAAGGACCACTTTGAACATAGATGAAACAAGATGAGCAGTTCAAAAAATGCTTGGGTGAAAGGTGAAGTTTACTGCCTAAAGTATTGGAGCATACACATGCCAAGTAGTAAAATGAAAACGTGCATTAATATTCAACTGAAATTATTATTACAGGCAAAAAGAACTCCAGGCAAATACAGTGCTGTGAAAAAAGTATTTGCCCCCTTCCTGATTTTATATTTTTTTGCATATTTCTCACTCTTAAATGATTCATCTCATCAAACAAATTTTATCATTACACAAAGATAATCTGAGTAAATCCAAGATGCAGTTTTTAAATTATTATTTCATTTATTAAGGGAAAAAAGCTGTTCAAACCTGCCTGGCCCTATGTGAAAAAGTAATTGCCCCCTCCCATGCTGAATCATAAATGAATTGTGATTAACTACAATTTTTTGGAAAGCTGAGTTAAACTTCACTTGCCACACCCAGGCCTGAATACTGTCAGACCTGTTGAATCAAGAAATCACATAAATAGAAGCTGTCTGACAAAGTGAAACACACTAACAGATCACAAAAAGCCACACATCATGCCTAAATTTCCAAAAAAAATCAAGAACAGATTAGAAACAAAGTAATGTACATGTGTCGGTCTAGGAAGGGTTTCAAAGCCATTTCTAAGGCTTTGGAACTTGGGAGAGAGCCATTATCCACAAATGGAGTTAACTTGGAACAGTGGGAAACCTTCCCAGGAGTGGCCGGCCTACAAAAATTACTCCA
Source organism: Aquarana catesbeiana (assembly GCF_042186555.1). Classification (NCBI taxonomy): domain Eukaryota; kingdom Metazoa; phylum Chordata; class Amphibia; order Anura; family Ranidae; genus Aquarana; species Aquarana catesbeiana. The sequence goes on from NC_133327.1 coordinate 132,696,069, forward strand.
AGAGCACAACGATGACTCATCCAGGAGGTCATAAAAGAACCCAGAACAACATCTAAAGAACTGCAGGCCTCACTTGCCTCAGGTAAGATCAGTGTTCATGATTCAACAAAAAGAAAGAGACTGGGCAAAAAAGACATCCATTGGAGAGTTCCAAGGCCAAAGCGACTGCTGACCAAAAAGAACACAAAGGCTCATATCACATTTACCAAAAAACATCTTGATTATCCCCAAGAATTTTAGGTAAATATTCTGTGGACTGATGAGACAAAAATTTAACTTTTTGGAAGGTGTGCATCCCGTTACATCCGGCATAAAACTAATACAGCATTTCATAACAAGATCATCATACCAACAGTCAGACATGGTGGTGGTAGCGTGATGGTCTGGGGCTGCTTTGCAGCTTCAGGACCTGGATGACTTACCATAAATTAATTCTGAGCTCTACCAGAAAATCCTAAAAGAAAATGTCCGGCCATTAGTTCATGACCTCAAGCTCAAGTGCACTTGGGTTTTGCAGCAGGACAATGATGAAATCACGATCCGAAACACAACAGCAAGTCCACCTCCAAATGGTTCAAACAAAGCAAAATTTAGGTTTTGGAGTGGCCTAGTCAAAGCCAGGACTGAAATCCATTTGAGATGCTGTATTATGACCTTACACAGGCCGTTCATGCTGGAAAACAATTCTGCAAAGAAGAGTGTGCCAAAATTGCTCCACAGCAATGTGAAAGACTCATTTCCAGTTATTGGAAACGCTTGATTGCAGTTGTTGCCGCCAAGGGTGGCACAACCAGTTATTAGGTTTAGGGGGCAATTACCTATTCACATAAAACCAGGCAGGTTTGGACAGCTTTTTTTGCCTTAATAAATGAAACCATCATTTAAAACCTGCATTTTGTATTTACTCAGGTTATCTTTGTGTAATAATAAAATTTGTTTGCCATGTAAGTGTGACAAATGTCCAAAAAAAAATAAAAATCAGAAAGGGGCCAAATACTTTATCACAGCATTGTATGTTGCAAAACAAAAATTGTCTTTAATGTCAATGTATCTACTGCTAGTATAAATTCTTGAAATGTGTCTTCATCTAGGCAGCAGAATAGACAAAGGGTGGAGGTGATGCACTCGGAGTCAGTGACAACTCTACAGCATTACGCAGTGCTGATATTCTAACATGTTTCAGGCACTGTTGGCAAGGGGGAGGTTTTAAAAGCTCAATTCCAGCTTGAGCAAAAAATGCTTAATTGGATCTCCAAGCAACCCATAAACATAAAAAGCAGCTCTGGCTGCTATACTCACCTCCTCTCTTGAGCTGCCTCTCGCACACTTACCTGTGTACTGATCCTTCATTGCTCTTCTTCGAGGTTGAATTATACTCATCATAATTCAAACCACTTTCTATGAGCCTAAGGCATTACAACTAAAGGCAAAACTTTTTTTTTTGTTTTGGACAGAGAGAAGGTGGATTAGAACATCCATCAATTTGTATTGCTGTCTGTGCCCCCATCAGGGAGATCCACCCTCTCTAATTGTCCTGTTTACTGTTATCATTGAAAGTGAAAATAAATGAAAATCACAAATTTTGGGTTGTTCTCAGAAAAGGAGTAGAGGGCAAATCTTTCAATGGGGACACTAATTCTGGTGACCTGGGGGATCCCAAGGTATTCCTTTAATCTGCAGAGATTTCCTCTCACTTCCTGTTTTAGCTATGGGACAGGAAGTGAAGAGAAATCTCCCCAATGGGACACAGATGGCAAAAAATTATTTGACACTGATTAGGATCCCCTATTACTCTGTCCAAAATAAAAAAAAAAAACATTTTATCTATAGTCCTACTTTAAGGCTTCCCCTGCACTTGACTCAGGAGAATGCTGCAGCGAGTTGTGGCACATATTTTTGTGGTGCTGCCCTCCGCAACAGTAAGGATCTGCCTCACCACTGGAGGAGGAAGTGTGTGAAGATAGAGATCTATCTATCTATCTATCTATCTATCTATCTATCTATCTATCTATCTATCTATCTATCTATCTATCTATCTATCTATCTATCTATCTATTTATTATTATTATTATTATTATTATTATTATAATACTTATTTTTTTTTTAAAGCTGTGAGGAAAAGACCCAAGTCCATCAGTTCCTGTTATCTCCATAAACTGGTGTTTTGTCAGTTCTAATCTCTGATATGTAAATCACTATAGATTTATATTTTATAACTGCCAACATTTCTAGTGTTTTTATCTTTATTTTTTTGCTGGTAGGTTAATTGACTCTTGTCTCAATCAGCCCTGCCATGTGAGGTAAGGATTTTAGATTGTAAGCTCCTTGGGGGCAGGGACTAGTATATAAATCACTAGATAAAGTGTTTGTGTTATGTAAATACCTATAACAGATAGAAAAAGTCTGTAAATATTTCAAGTGTTGATGCGCCATAGTAAGAGTACATTCTTGTTGCTAACTAGTTCTCATCTCAGAAAGTTGGGAGGTCATTGACTTCTCATTTACATATTTATTTTTTTGAGCAAATCAAGGACGATTTTTGGGTCTAAGGATATTCTCTGCTGTACTAGCAGCTTGTATTTCATGAAAGAAATCCTAAACTGACAACCTGAGAAGTTTGCCAGTGAAATCAAGGACTTTTCAAAGATCTCAAAGCCCAGTATTCTGTTTTGATCAGACCAGCAGGAAGCCAGATGCATTAAGATTTCTGTCTGATTTTACCGTCAAACAGAATAAGTCCATAGTCTTTTGGTTTCCCCGGAAGGCGCTTTGACCTTGAGTGACCTTTTTATTCTCAGTTGACTTCTGAAAGTGACAGATTTTTATTTTATTTATGACATGATCATTAGTTTTATATGTAATAGGAGCACATTTTAGCTACCTGAGAATTTATATGAATTTATTTTAGCTATCGGAGAGTTCATATGAACACTGTAAGAGCATTCCTGAGAAAAAAAGCATAAAATTAGAAGAAGCTATTATAAAGCAATATAAAGATGATGGAGGGAGTCTCCAAAATTGAAGGAAAGGCCATTACATTTAAAGTATAGGACTTCCCTGTATTAGTGGATGAAGTACAATAGCTATTATACTGGGTTCCAATAGTAATTATAGCAGTCATTCACTAAATCCTCTATTCATTTATTTATATGGCACTGATCTAGAAGAGTAGAAGAGTAACGCGACACATACGGTAGATTATTGATAAAATGAAAAACCTAAATAAATATCAGCAAGTATGTAAAGGATTCAGGCATAGACTCCATGGTTTATATTCTTAGTTAATTAGAGACTGTAGGCTGACAGAGATGTCACAATGAGAATAGTACAATATAATTTAAAGTGGTATTAAACTCAAAACCAAAAATTTTATATATTGCAGATTACCAATCAGCAGATGTGGTAACTGCATTCATTTTCTTTTTTTGGCTTTTCCCCCTCTGTTTTCACCTAGTGATCTGGCCAGTAGCACACCTCCTGCATTAGAGTGTCCCCACTCTGGATGAATGAGCACAGGGGGCACCTATGGAGAGCATCATTGTCAGTCTGGGGGGAGGGGAGTGTTAGATGTACTAGCAGATTTAGATACACTATGCTAACATACTTTTGCTAATAGGTGTCCCTCGTTCTCAAACTCAAAAAGTTGGGAGATATGAAGCACCCCAGTGGTAAATGGTTTGCATCAACAATCTAACTGATACATATGCAGGAGAGCTTGTTCTGTTGAAAAACAGACTTACTAGCTGGATCACCAGATGAAAATATAGGAAAGCCTAAAAAAGAAAATGAATGCAGCAATCTCTTCTAAGAACTGGTAAGCTGCAATATAACAAATGTTTGCTTTAGGGTTTAATACCACTTTAAGTTTTTTCCCTTTATTTTCACCTGGTGATCTGGCCAGTAATTCACTCCCTGTCTTAGGCTGGATTCACACCTATGCATTTTTAGTGCTTTTTGCATTTTGCAGATTTGCACTACAGCCCATTTACCATGGTTTCCTATGGAACACGGTCTGTAGAGCAAATCTGCAAAATGCAAAAAGCACTAAAAATGCATAGGTGTGAATCAAGCCTTAGGGGGTCCCCACTTTGGATGAAGGAGCAATAGAGAACCCTTTGAACAACAGTCTAAATGTGTCAGTCTGGTGAGAGGGTAGTGTTAGATGCATTAGCAGATTTAGATGGACTTGACCAACAAATCAAAGCCAAACTCCAGCTATCACTTTTTAATTATTTACAGTGACAATTTTTTTTTTCCTTTTTGGATCAAGGTTTTTCATGAATGAATAAAACCTGATCATTTTAAGTAGGGTTGTCCCGATACCACTTTTTTAGGACCGAGTACAAGTACCGATACTTTTTTTCAAGTACTCGCCGATACCGATTACCAATACTTTTTTTTTTAATGTCACGTGACAGTGTTTTTTTTTTTTTTTTCAGTGCTTTCTTTTTTTTTGGGGGGGGGGGGGGGGGTGGGTGAACGGTGTATGTGTGTGTGTTTTTTTTTTTTTTTTTATTTACAATTTTTATTTTTTACAATAATTTTTTTTAATTCTTTATTGCAATATGTGGTTTTTTTGTTTTTGTTTTTTTTTTTAATCAGCCTTGTTGGGGGGCTTTGGTGAGATATCAGGGGTCTTAACAGACCTCTGATATCTCCCCCTTGAGACAGAGAAAGAGACAGAGGATAGAGATTCCCCAGTCCCTTTCTCTGCAGCCTCAGATGCACTGAAAATGAATGGAGAGAAGACAGCGGCTCCTCTCCATTCATAAACTGACACATCGTAATCAAAGGAGATTACAATGTTTCAGTTATGTGAATGGACAGAGTCAGCTGACTCTATCCATTCACAAAGGAAGGAGGAGGAGGACAGCACAACGGAGGGGGAGAGCGGAGGGGGACAGAGAAGGAGAGGGGGACAGCAGAACGGAGGGGACAGCGGAGAGGCACAGCAGAACGGAGGGGACAGCGGAGGGGGACAGAGAAGGAGAGGGGGACAGCAGAACGGAGGGGACAGCGGAGGGGGACAGAGAAGGAGAGGGGAACGGAGGGGGACAGAGAAGGAGAGGGGAACGGCAGAACGGAGGGGGACAGCGGAGAGGCACAGAGAAGGAAAGAGGAACGGCGGAACAGAGGGGGACAGCGGAGGGGGACAGAGGAAAGGAGGGGGCATGGAGGAGGATGCAGTGACAGTCAGCGGTGACCGATCACCGCTGCATGTCACTAAAGCCGCTGGGGGAGAATCTTGTAACTCCCCCACGCGCCGATCACAGCTGTCTTCTAGGTATCGGGGGAAGCATCGGGAGCATTTGCCCGAGTACAAGTACTTGGGCAAATGCTCGGTATCTGTGCCGATACCGATACTAGTATCGGTATCGGGACAACCCTAATTTTAAGCACCCCTGACAGTGCTAAATGGTTTGGCTCAATTGCTAAGGGCTCTTTGACATTGGCGGCAGTGTCTACCACTCTCTGAAAAGCAAGCAATGTGATGGGTGCCTTTTCAATTACTGTATCGGTTAGATTGTTATATAGTTGCCAGGCATTCAGGAGGTGATCCTACCATCTCCTGAATGTTTTTTTTTTTTTTTTTTAAAGGAAGTCTATAGATAAAAACAAACTGTGAAGCCCTGACTAAAGTGGAATAATGTCCTTGCTATAGGTGTAGACCATTCACATACCTCCTGATGCCTGACTGGTATAGGATGTTGCTACGTCTTTGCTAATAGAGGCCTAGTTGTTACCACTCATCTCCACCATCACATGAAACAAACTCTTTAAGCTTGATGAATGCGCAAAAACACTTGTAAAACACCTGTAATATGCCTGAAAAAGGAATATGAATTAGAAGCCATAGTGGACTTTCTCACAAGTGTCTAGGCTTACTCTCTTAGCCTCACAAGAGCCAGCATATCAGGAGTCAACCTAACCTTCCCACTCCTGGTTCTCATTACTAGATTACATTGATGTGTCATCACGGTTATGTTATGCAGGGACTATGTGCAATGAATAAAAAATGAATGGATTCCTGGAAGTAAATGCTACATGAATCATCTGCCCTTACTCAAAATGGCCACAGCCAGAAATGCTAGGGGGTGTTTTCAAAGTGATTTCTCAGCAAAATAAAGCGTCGAGACATGGACGGATGGGGAAGGTTGCTTTAAATATTAAAAATGAATTAAATAGTATTTTTGGTTTGTGGTGCTCAGATGCAATGTAGTTCCACTTTAAGGTGCACTTTTCTGGTGGATGCACACAGGCATAATATTATAGAAGGGAGGCACACACTTGCATATGCTTAGTATGTTGAATTAGTTTTTCTATGTGGGTAGGAAATATACATCTTTTTAAAGAAGCAAAACTAAAACAGTTTTTGATTACTTTGATTTGTTAGATGGCACATTATTTACTAGGGGAGAGGGAGAGGTATGCATCTTTGAGTCAAGCAATGTGTAATCTCAATTCTTATTCAGGTCTGTACAACACAGCAGTAAACCACCTATTTGAGAACCATCTGCTGTATTACCATCAGTAATACCATCAGTATTACAAATATTTAGACTCTGCATTCTTTATGTATATTGAATATTTACCTGACTATAAATAACACACACAAAAAGAGAATATATGGAAATGCACTATGCCATCAATTTAGTAAAAATATAAAAAAAAAAAAAAAACCTGTAATAAAAAATGATCAGCACTAGATTGTTCCATAAATACTGTTCCTTCCCTGTTATTATACAGTTGCTTTTATCAATTTTAGAGATAGTGGGGGATGTTTAAAATACGGTGACCAGATGTCTCCAGCTTCAGTGGACAGTCATAAATTTTATGAGAATTTTTAAACTTTACCACCTCAGCACTGGAGGGTTTTACCCCCTTCTTTTGCACTGTGCTCACTTAACTGGCAATTGTATCGTCATGCATCACTGTACGCAAATTACACTTTTATATTTTTTTTTCACACAAATAGAGCTTTCTTTTGGTAGTATTTGATCACCACTGTGTTTTTTATTTCTTGTGATATAAATGAAAAAGGACCAAAAATTTTGAAAACAAACTATATTTTCTTCTTTCTGTTATAAAAACATATCCAAAAAATGTAAAAACTTTTTGTAAAGTAGACACTCTGAGGCATTTAGTAAGAGGAATGGTGAGTTTTTTGAAGTTGAAATTTTTTGTCACAATTTTTCGGAAAATTACAAAATGTAATCTTTTCTTTTTCTACATTTTTTTTCATACTGTCACCAGTGCAGTAGTGTCATCATATGGTGTGGTGGTGATCAGGGATACTGACTGGTGACAGTATGCTAAAAAAAACAAATAAATACATTTATTTCATTTTTAAACTTTTTTTTTACATTTCATTTTCTTTCTTTCTTTCTTTCTTTCTTTCTTTCTTTCTTTCTTTCTTTCTTTCTTTCTTTCTTTCTTTCTTTCTTTCCTATTATTTTATTTATTTATTTTTTTTTTACAAACTCTCACCAGAGTAATTTAGTGCAATATTTTCAACTATCATGAATAGGTGTGATTACTAGTGATTTGTAATTGGCTATGGCTAATCACATGATACAGGTTGCTGTTATTGGCCCAGGTACCATGTTATAGCCGTAGGCCAATTACAGATCATTCTGCAGAAAACGCAGCTGTTATGAGTTAAGAATTCATAACAACTTTATTGAAATTGTGATCCTGTGATCTGGGACACAGCGGTTGCCTGAGCCGCGTGATGCCCCTAATCCAGACCAGGCTGGATGACGTAAATGTGCTATGGTTTGATAAAAGGGAGCTCCTTTCTGCCCTGAAACATCCCCTCCACTTCCTGTCTTCACCCAGCCGTGGGAGGTGCTCTTTTGGAGCAGCTACCATATTGCCACTTCTGGAAGCAGCTGATGCTTATGTTCCAACCTGAAGCCTGACAGCTGCACTTCCTCAAGAACTCTGCTTCAACCAGCCACGTGCCTGCCGAGCTCTGAACCCCCATGGTGATCCTATGAAGGTCTATATGGGTCTATGACAAGCCTTGATCTACTTTTATCTACTGAGTGCATTTTAATTGTTTTTTATGCCTTTTTAGGTAAAAAGGAAAGCCTGGGGCTTCCCCAAGCATACCCCTCACCAGAAGCGGAGGATTTTGGACTATCCCAACTATTTAGGCGAAGATATATTTAAAATAAAATGTATTAATAGAAAAGCATGATTAAAAACAATAGAGTGTAAGCCATATTCACAATACAATCAATAGTTACAGCCTTGCATGATGTTTTCGAAGTTGCAGAGGAAATGTTGATGAACCCCAATATTGACATGGGGTACCAGATATAATGAATCTTGGCAACAGTTCTCTACATGTTTCGCAGCATATACTGCTTCTTCAGGAGAAGCCAATCATTGTTATCTATAGGGTACATCATATTCATAATTCCATGTATGAATGACCAAAACAAAAAATCAATCATTACATTTGTATTTTTAATATATAATGTAAGGTTATTGTAAATTTTTGGGGGAAAAATCATACATTGCTTACCTGGAAGAGCTATGGCTGCCACACAGCACAATAGAGGCACCCGAATGTAATTCCCCCCACGGCGGACACGGGAGACACTGGGGAACGCTGGGTCCTAGATTTCCAAAATTACTGGATAGTATAAACTATAATCCATTATAGAAAATGGTTGAAAACATAAAAGATATAAATAATGAGAATAAACAAGTAAAGAAGAAAGCAGAGAAAAGAATCTGAAAAAACGAAAGGGAAGGAAAAAGGAAGAAAAAGAGGGGAGTAGTAGGGGGAAGGGGGGTGAATAGAGGGAAAGGAGAAGGGGGAGGGAAGAATGAAAAGGAAGAAGGAAGAGGAGGAAGAGGGAAAGGGGAGAAATGGAGGAGAGGCCCAGGCAGCTGCAGGGTAATCCATCTTAGCAACATTTATGTGATTGGTCTGGAGCAGAAGGAGGGAGAGGAGGAGTGTGTCTTCCCCCGGCTGTGTCCAGGATTATAGATGATGTCACGTGCTTATATCACATGTCTACCTGGTCCCTACCCTCTCGGCTTGTGTAGACATTTTTGCCAGAAGTAAGGATATGGATTATTTGGCGCCTTGCTTTTCTTTGTGATGGAGACCAGCAGTGCATAACTGGTCCTGGAGCCAATAAGTCAACACTATACTAGGGTACAGGGCTGGAACAAGGGGGTGGGTGGGCATCCAGGGGGATCAGCTACCCTGTGCGCAGTGTTTTAATGTAGGGGGGAGGGGGGTGGGGGAATGCCATATGGCTAAGTAAATCAGTAGCAGTAGACGCCAATAGTATTTTGTGACTTTACTATACTGATCTGGATTGTGGCTAAATATGGGTGCAACATGAAAGATGGTCAGAAAGATGGACTTGTCTTTTGTCTTGCGTTAGTGTACGTGGCCCAGCCAAAATCAGAAGGTGTGATCTGTTTTGACGACTGAGTTGCCTGCTTCGATTATGCAAATAATATTATTTGAATAATAATTTGTACAAAATGACAAACATGACAATCTGATGTCAGTACTAGTACAAATACAGGCCACAATCCTGATACTACAGCAGCAGTAATTGAAGAGAGGGAGTTGTATAGTCGAAGAGATGATGTCACATGTAATCACATAATTGTGGCTCGGAGACCCTGCTCTAATGTGGCATTGTACCTTCACTTTCCAATGTAACCTTTCAGAAATGACTCCATCATGAATGGATTGTTTTAGCCAGTATTCAACATTTCCGTACAGTGTTTTTGTCATTTAACCCCTGCTGTTGCTAGCGATTGTGTTTTGTGGCTCCCTCATACAGCCCTTTGGTAAGAAAGGTTGCTCGGTTAGCACCCACGCTGGGTCACAGTCTTTGTGCTGGTTTGCAGATTTGCTCATGAGAAGAATGTTAAGCAGGATGGATTAGTAGAAAAGCTCGCTTGCATTCTGGGGGCTCAACCTCGTAAGAAGCAGGACCCCAATATTAACATTCAGTGGTCACATGGCTGTGCTGTTACTTTATAGGTCAAAAAAGTGCGACGTATCTGCATCATGAAAGCTGCCATTTTCAGACAAAAAAGCATGCAATACCAGGTCTATCTTTTGTGCTTTCAGAGATGTTGCTTACGGTTCTGTCTCTGGTAGAGATTCAGTATAAAAGCAAGGGAATTTATAGGGCTTGTTCCATCTAGTGGCCATGGGAGATATTTTCATATTATATGTAGAAATTGTAGGTACCCCCAACAGGAAGGAAACCTGCATTGAAAGAACCACCATTGCTGACCTCTTTCTGAAAGTGCTAGTTGCCCAGTTGTCTCGGGTTTGAAAATAATGATAAATAATTATTTTCCATATAAAATAAAAACACATAATAAAGAGGCGTACATTTTCACTTAAAGAGTAACTCCACTTTTGTTGAGAAAGACACATCCCCCTCTGGGTGATCTATGTACATTACAAGGATTTTAACAAACTTTGTTGCAGGGTCCTACCTTTTGTTATTCTGAAGAAATCACTGTGTGTTTGTCTGTGCCCGTGTGCAAAAGTGAGTCTAATGGGAGTGATTTCATAATTATGAACCAGCTGCTGCACCTGCGAAGCTCTGATGAGGGAAAATGCTGGACCTGCATCCCTTTAGATGTGATTTCCTATTGGGAGTATCTTACCAAAAAGGACATTTTTGTTGCAGGGAATGCCTGAAATCTGACTTGTATCTTAGTGTAGACTTCCGGTAAAATCAGTGAGCATATCACACAAGTGGGAAATTGCATATCTGGGGGGCATTCTGTACATATTTTGTGTACAGAACACCTCCAGTAGCCATATTGCATTGCATTTCACAGAACATTACAGAGCTGCAAATTGAAAAGGAAAGGTCATTTTTATTAACATTCAATTATAATATGACTTGTGTCTCAATTGTATATGCTATATTATTTGTTTTTATTTGCTATTTTTTTCCACAAAAGTAACACTGAGGTTCCAGTGGCAAGTTCTCTGGATTTGGTGATCATATTCAAATGTCATGGCAATTTTGTGTCACAACATGGAAATTGGTCTTGGGGGATTCTTCTAAAGCCTCGTAAACACGATCGTTGTTGGCAGGGGATTGTGTGATGACAGACTTTTGGCCTAAAATCCGACCGTTAGTATGCTCCTTCAGACAATTGTTGTCCAACTTTCAGCCAACAAATGTTGGATGGCAGGCTAGAAAATTTTCGGCGGACAACGGTCTGTTGTCAGATTTTCGTATCATCTGTACACAAGTCCATCACACAAAAGTCAAAAGTACAAACACGCATGCTCAGTATCAGTGCTCACCAAACATGATATTAGCAGAAGGTGCCCAACGGATGGCGCTCAAGAGCTGAAATTCCACAAAGTACATCACTACGTTCATGTTTTTTGGCCGACAATTGTGTGCCGTTAGTATGCAAGACAAGATCCAGGCACATGCCCTTTTGACAACAATCTGATTGTACCAAGCTTAAGGCTTGGTTCACACTGATGCAACATAGGATCTGACTTGTGAGAGCACAAGTCTCATTAAATGTTTCCCTATGAGAGCTGTCTTAACTGATCTGACACAAGTCGCTTCGACTTTTGAAAAGGTTCCCCCACTACATTGGTCTGACTTTGATAAAACTTAAATTGCACAGAGTGTAAAATGTCACAACAAAGTCGTATCAGGCCTGGTTCACACTGGTGCGACATACGCTCTGACTTTGGGAGCTCATGTCGCATGACGTGTGTAAATCAATGGTTTCCTTTAAGAGCCGTCTTAACGGTCTGAGACTAGTCGGTCCCACTTTGAAAAAGGTTCCTGCACTACTTTGGTCCAACTTTGGTCCGTTTTCAGCCCATTCAATATCATTGAAGTCGGATGAAAGTTGGATCCTCGTTCTAACCCTCTGACTTGTGATATCCGACATGGTGATTACAGCAGCAGGAAAATGAATTTATGTTACACTGGGATTGTTCTGATTGGTCAAAGGACAAGTCAGACTATCTAAAAGTGTTTATTCAAGTCGGATGGAAGTAGGACTGATGTCGCAGGGCAAAGTCAGATAGACAGTCGTACAACAGTCGTATCGTATCAGTGTGAACCCCGCCTCAAAGTCGGATTACAAAGTTGCACTGGAAGTCATGTGACTTCAATGTCAGAGCAGTGTGAACCTAGGCTAAAGGTGTTTTTACCAACTTATGCTCCATTCACACTTGTGGACATCAAAGTTGCATGACAAGTAGTTCCCTATGTTTTCCAATGATAACCATTCATATATGCGCAACTTAAAGTTACAGCAACTTCAAAGTAGTTCATACACTACAGTGCCTTGAAAAAGTATTCATACCCCTTGAAATTTTCCACATTTTGTCATGTTACAACCAAAAACTTAAATGTATTTTATTGGGATTTTATGTGATAGACCAACACAAAGTGGCACATAATTGTGAAGGGAAAGAAAAAGGATAAATCGCTTACATTTTTTTTTTACAAATAAATATGTGAAAAGTGTGGCGTGCATTTGTATTCAGCCCCCTTTACTCTGATACCCCTAACTAAAATCTAGCAGAACCAATTGCCTTCAGAAGTCACCTAATTAGTAAATAGATTACACCTGTGTGTAATTTAATCTCAGTATAAATACAGCTGTTCTGTGAAGACCTCAGAGATTTGTTAGAGAGCCTTAGTGAACAAACAGCATCATGAAGGCCAAGAAACACACCAGACAGGTCAGGGATAAAGTTGTGGAGAAGATTAAAGCAGCGTTAGGTTATAAAAAAATATCCCAAGCTTTGAACATCTCACAGAGCACTGTTCAACCTATCATCCAAAAATGGAAAGAGTATGGCACAACTGCAAACCTACCAGAACATGAACGTCAGCCTAAGCTGACAGGCGGGTCAAGGGGAGCATTAATCAGAGAAGCAGCCAAGAGGCCCATGGTAACTGGAGGAGCTGAAGAGATCCACAGCTCAGGTGGGAGAATCTGTCCATAGGATAACTATTATGCCGCGTACACACGATCGGAATTTTGGCCCGCAAAGAGACCAATGAGAGTTTCTCATCGGAAAATGCGACCGTGTGTATGCTCCATCGGTCTTTTGCTGGCCGAATTGCAGCCAGCAAAAGACTGAGAGCATGCTCTTAATTTTTCGGTTGGGAAAAGTTCCTATCCGAAAATGTGGCAATTCCGATGTGCAAAATTCCTACACATGCTCGGAAGCATTGAGCTTCATTTTCTCGGCTCGTCGTAGTGTTGTACGTCACCGCATTCTTGACAGTCGTAATTTCACCGAACTTTTGCGTGACCATGTGTACGCAAGGCAAACTTGAGCGGAATCCTGTCGGAAAAGCCATCATATCTTTTTCCGACGAGAAAAACGATTGTGCGTACGCGGCATTAGTCGTGCACTCCACAAATCTGGCCTTTATGGAAGAGTGGCAGGAAGAAAGCCATTGTTAAAAGAAAGCCATAAGAAGTCCTGCTTGCAGTTTGCGAGAAGCCATGTGGGGGGCACAACAAACATGTGGAAGAAGGTGCTCTGGTCAGATGAGACCAAAACTGAACTTTTTAGCCTAAAAGCAAAATGCTATGTGTGGTGGAAAACTTACACTGCACATCACCCTGAACACACCATTGTGAAACATGGTGGTGGCAGCATCATGTTGTGGGGATGATTTTCTTCAGCAGGACAGGGAAGCTGGTCAGAGTTGATGGGAAGATGGATCGAGCCAAATACAGGGCAATCTTTTTTTGGGGGGGGGCTGAATACAAATGCACGCCACGCTTTTCACATATTTATTTGTAAAAAAAGTGAAAACCATTTATCATTTTCCTTCCACTTCACAATTATGTGCCACTTTGTGTTGGTCTATCACATAATAATAATCCCAATAAAATACATTTACGTTTTTGGTTGTAACATGACAAAATGAGGAAAATTTTGCCATGTTAAGGGGTATGAATACTTTTTCAAGGCACTGTACTTTGGTCCAATTTTCACACAACTTGAGGGCCATCGACTTCAATATAACCCTCAGAAGTTGCATGAAAGTTGTGCCTAAATGTTATACAATACAACTTGTGTGCAACAGTTGTCCAATATCACTGGTCAAAGCCAAAGTTGCATCAAAATTCCAAAGTTGGCACAACTTTGGAGTTGTACAAGTGTGAATGGAGCCTAAGGTGCGATTTTGACACAATTTTACTGCAATTTTGATGTGATTTCAAGGAATGCCTGTGTAAACTTGAGGTCTATGGACCTCAACTTGCATCAAAGTCAGACCAAAGTAGTGCAGGGACTACTTTGAAGTTGGTGCGACTTGAAATCGCACAGGTATGAATGGTACTAATAATAATAATGGGTTACGACTTGTTATGCGACTTTGCAGTCCCAAGTCGCAGGACAAGTCGCACAAGTGTGAACCGAGCCTTAGGCATCGATTCACGCCTATGCAATTAGCTTTCGAGTGTTTCTGCAGTGCATTTTGCGTTTTTTACCACAATTGTGCCGCGATTTTGCTGCTATTTGCGTTTTGCCTTTTTTAATGCTTTTTTTTTCTTTTTTTTGCAAATTTGTCGTAGGGCAGATTGAAAATCGCAAAATGCAAATTGCACTGTTTTGTGTTTAAAAAAAGTCCCTGACACTTTCCAAAAACGCAGAGCCACAAAAATGCATTGATGTTAATGGGTTCCATAGGAACCCATGTTAAAAAAATGTCCTGCTTTTCTACAAAAAAAATGAAAAAACGCATTTGTGTGAATGGGGCCTTACAGAGCATTTTATTTAGTAGAAGTATACTATAGCAAATGGAAATTAAATGACCAATGACATAAATGCTTTTTATTTCTGACCATAGATACACTTTAAGATGCTTTTTTTTCTTCTTTTTTCCTGGTTTTCTTTTCACTGTACTGGAGTCCGGTACTGGGAGAAGCGTTTTTTAATGCGTTTCTGGATGAATTCCAGATGCTTTTTATTCTACTTTGTTCCTGGTTTTCTTTTCACTGTACTGGGGTCTGGTGCATTTTTGATTTTCCAGTGCATTCCGGTGCGTTTTGAATGCGTTTGACTAAGTTCTGGTACAGTACAGGAACAATGCAGCATGTTCTACTTTTTTTTCTGGAACTGGAATGCTCTGGAACTGACCACACTGGTGTGAACTATGCCACTGGAAACCATAGAACCTACTTTCCATGCGTTTTTGATGCAGAAAAAAAAATGCACTGGACTGCATGTGGTGTGAACTGGCCTTTAGTGCGTTAGCTCTTAATCATCCAATTAGGTGCAGAGTAAATATTATTTTTTTTTTTTTATTTCTCTGCACACAATTGGATGTTCAAGGTGAGCACAGAGTTACACGGGTCGTATGTGAACAATGTACTTTTTTAGTGAATTACCTCAAGTCTGTGAGGTCGGGACGATGACAGACCATTGGCTGTCAGCCTTCAGGTGACCTTTGACCTTCTGATTGTCTCAGCATGGCAGCTTCCATATTTTCTATTCTCAAGGGTTCCTTTTAAGTTCTGTTCTATTAGCAAATGATGTCTCTTTGAAGTCTAATTGCTTCTTGCTGATGTGGGCTTAGATAAGAAATTCTTATTGTGTGTTACGCTTTGTTCTGGTATAAAAACATATCAATGTCCACAAAATATGGAATTTTAATTTGAATGTCCTCCTTTTTATAGGATACCATGGCCTGTACTGTGAGGAGGAATACAACGAGTGTCTGTCAGCCCCGTGTCAGAATGGAGCAACTTGTAAGGACCTGGTTAATGAATATCAGTGTGTATGTCCACCTGAATATGAAGGTAAAGTATGACTCCTAATCAACAGGGGCCTGCTGCCTCACCGGTTCTTCTACATCTTTCTTACACAGGTTATTCAACATTGGTGTAGCATTTTTAATTTTAGTTAGGTTTTTCCTGGAATTCCAGTTCAAATTTTGCAAGTAATAGTTTTGCCTAAAATGCCTGCTATTACCATCTTTCATTATCATTTGGAAAAGCCCTCTTGTGTCCCTCTCGGATTAGTTTGACTTTTTTAGGCTAGGTTCACATCTATGCGGTTGATGTGGTTTTCAGGTGCGTTTTGTGTTTTTGAAAATGCAGTTTTTTATGTGTTTTTCTCTTTAACAAACTGCGTATATCTGGTTGTTGAGAAGCAGACTGGGAAGCTGATCGCTATGTCCTTAAAAACCGATGAGTCATCAGCTGTCTGTGGGCTTCCCCGCTGACAGCTGAATGTAAATACAAGCATTGACGGCAATAAAAAAATCAGCAAAAAAAGGCGTGGGGCCCCCCTTCCCCAATTCCAGGCCCTTCGGGTATGGATTTTAAGGGGGGAACTTCAGGCCAAAATTTTTTAAAAATGGCATTGGGTCCCCCCAAAATCCATACCAGACACTTATCCAAGCATGCAGCCCGGCAGGTCAGGAAAGGGAGGGGGCGAGCAAGCGCCCCCCCCCCTCCTGAACCATACCAGGCCACATGCCCTCAACATAGGAGGAATTCTTTGAGGTGGTGGGGGGCTCTGCCCTCCCCATTTCAAAGCAACCTGTCCCCTTGTCCCCATGCTAATAGGGACAAGGGCCTCTTCCCCACAACCCTGGCTGTTTTTTGACGATTGTTTTTTTTATTGTTGTGTGAATGTGTACCATAGGAAACCATGTTAAATGGACTGTAGTGCATTTCTGCAAACTGTAAAACGCCCTAAAAAAAAAACGCATAAGTCACTGACTTTGTTCAAGAAGATTTTGCATGGGGAGCAATCCCCTATTCACTCTTAGTGACTCCCTAGGAAGGCTTCATGTTACCTTGCATCCGTAAATGGGAAGCTGACCTCAATAAAACCTTCTCGCCAGATTAGCGTTGAAGGATTATCCAATTTGCTCTGAAGTCTTCCATATGCACCCACCTCCAAGAGAGTAATTTCAAATTACTTACCAGATGGTACCGCACACCTACAGTTGTATGCTGATACTCCCCTGAAGCTTCAAATCACTGTTGGAGGTGCCGGGAGATACGGGGAACGATCCTCCATACTGTTTGGTCCTGTCCAAAATTGGATCATTTCTGGAGTGCGGAGAGTTTCCCAAAAGTTTACAGACTATCCGGTTCCAAACGACCCTGCCTTCTTCCTTCTCCACTGTCAAAGTTTATAAGAAGTCGGTCCTTCGTCATCTACTTGATGCCACCAAAGCCTTGCCCCCCCTCCATCTCGTTATGGCTTAATAGAGTAAAGGACGTCAAAAGGTTGGAGGACCTGATAGTGACTGCTCAGAATAAAAGAGAACGGTACTCCAAAACATGGCTCCATTGGAACATGTTTGTGTTCTCCAATGAAGGCAGGACTCCATTGGATAACTGTTCTGGAGACTGACCTTCACTTGGCCTTTCACTGGCTCTGCTCTTGCTGGCCCAGCAACCCCACCTCTTTTTTTTTTGTCCCCCCCCCCTTCCTTTCTTCCTACTATTCTTACTCTCTCTTACTATCCCTGACCCTCTCTTGCTCTCTGTATAAAGCAAAAAAACTTTGTGTCCCACCTGCGCTGCGGTCTCTATTGTGCACAGGATGGGAAACCTCCCTATTACATTTTATGGACTCCTGCAGGTTTTCCCTCCAGAAGTCTCTTGTTACCGTTGGCTTGTCTTAAGGGAGATATTTCTCATTTCATGGCCCTCTGCTACCGTGGAGGGGAGCCTTTGATCCAGGCTTCCCGATTCCTTTTGTCCTCTAGATGATTTTTCCTTATTTTCCGTATGACATATTGGTTGCAGAATATTGCATCTCTTTTCTACTTGATCGCTCTCTGTAATTTAATCTTGTTATTGACCATGTTTGTATGCGGTCTATGGGACACTTTGTTCATTAAATAAAGAATTTGAAAAAAAAAAATGCATAGGTGTAAACCTAGTCTAATTGGAACTTTGCCTGACTTTATGGGTAATCAATTGCAACTGCTTATCCAGTGTCTAATGACAATGCCTCCTTGGCCACTAAGCCACTCTTAGTAAAAATTGACACTTGACACGTGATTGGGGCATTCAGCAGATTCCTGGAGCAAGAATCTGCGGATTCCTAGATGCAGAGATACTTAAGAGTTCAATAAAAGATCACATAGAAGAGTTTTTGCTAGAAGAAAAAATATATTTTAAGGAACAGTCAGCATGGATTCATGAAAAAAACCGAGTTATCAAACAAATTTGATTTCTTTTTATGAGGAGGTAGGCAAAAACAAAAGAGTTGCTGTGGATATAGTTTACTTAGCTTTTTCCAAAGCGTTTGACCAGTGCTGGAACAAGGTCAACCAGTGCCCAGGGTGAATATGGAAAATTGCACCCCCAGGACCTGACACCCCCTTTGACCTCCCCTTCCCGTTGGATAAAGAAGGGAACAGGGCCAATAGCGGCAAGGGACAAAATGTTCGTAATGTTTGTGGTATGCAAATAAATAGTGACAATGAAAAAAATGTCCCTGAGTCAGCACTGTCAGTGAAATGAAAAAATGTCCCTGAGTCAGTGGCGTCATTGAAATGAAAAAAAGTCAGTGGAATCACTGGGAGGAAAAAGGCCCTTGTGTCGGTAGTGTTAATGAGAGAAAAAATGTCCCTGCATTGGTGGTGTCATGGAAAAGAAAAACTATCCCTACATCAATGGCAACACTGGAAGAAACACCACTACAAAGCTTCTCCTCCACACCCAGTACAGAGCTCTTTGCTCAACCACTCCTTCCTCACTATAAAGCCTCCCCCCCTTTTGTAACAGAGCTTCCACTCCTCTCCTTCCATACACAGGACTTCCCTCTCCTCTCAGTACACAGAGTCCCCCCTTCTCCCTCTCCCCCAGTACACAGAGCCCCAACTACAATTACAGAGCCCCCCTGCCCCCCCCAAATACTTTGAGCTCTCCCAGTACAAGGAGCCCCCCCCCCCCCCCCACACACACACACACACACACACATTCACAGGAAGCTCACTCATACATCCATTTCTCCATGCTTCATTTTCTTAAGAAATAACTTTGAAAAACAACATTAACTTCCTGGAATCCATCTGCCCTTAGCTCAGGCATGTAGGCAGGAGGATGTGCTTAGTTGAAAAAGTCCCCTCTCCCCTCCTCCAGAAGAAAGAGAAAAAAATGCCCATGAAGACTCCTGGGATGTATGACATCATTTTGGTCTAGGCCAGAAACAAGAAAGCAATTGAAGAAATGTAGAAAAAGAACAGTTTAAAACAAGTAAATATAATATACCTTCCTATATATTTACTTGATAGCAGCATAAGGATTAAAAATAGATTAGGATCGTTTAGTTCTGCTTTAACATGATTGCTGTGTGTTAGTACATGAGCATTAACATGCATTTCATAATAAGACACCAAAACACACCAAAAATGGTACATGAACTATTTCTGGCAATGCACCACGATGCATGCCCATTGCACACATTAATGAGCACATTACTGCAGTAGAGTGAATGGGCCCTAAATGATAAGCAATCTTAGATAAAAGCATTATGTTCATTTATGTGATGACTCAGTTCTGTTCTTTTTTTTTAATGTTATTAAAATTTAAACACTTGAAACAGAATTTAGATGTACTGGCCAGATTAAATAATGATAAAAGAGAAACAACAAAGCAGGTTCCATGGTAGAGCGACCCATCAATGATTAGTGAGCTGTGAGCAATTGCCTGGAGGAGTAGAGGCAGACTTAAGTCTTTCTTCCTGATAGATGGGGGCACTGACTGGTGAATGGCTCTATTGCCTGTCTTTGCATAGTAGAATGAAAAGCTTTCCTGCTCATTAGAGGTGTTTTTAATGCATTAGTTCACTGCTAGAGGGCAGTGTCTCACATGGAGATCGATCACACTGATCGGCTGACAGTCTTATTAGCACAGTATTGACCGCCGCTGGATGCTTGTTTTACTTTATTAGAAGAGAGCCTTGCTGTAGTCGTTAGCAGTAGCCAAAAGTGATTTTCAGTAACACATTAAGTGATTGCTAAGAAGCAGTTGGGAAATAAGTGGAGGTCAGAAAACACACTCATATATTAAACAATAATTTAAATGATTTTGCCTATTATTTGTGGCCAGATGGCAGCAATGACTTTGCTGAGAGCAGATTTGACTTTTTTAATTTATCCCTTGAGAGTCTAATTAGTCTTAAATCCAATGTGTGCACTCAACATAAAAATGATGGAAGGATGACAGCTATTCATTGCCATTTTAAAAAGGGAAATCTTTGACCCGTGTACACATTAAAGTACGGGTCAGCAATCTGACGATTGCCAGCTACCAATCGATCACGGCCAGGTGACTGGTAAATCGCACCTTCGCACCCGTCGTCCACAGAGCATCTGATACAGTGCAGTCCTATATAGGCAGTGGGACTATTTCTGTTGCTGCAGCAGAACCAGAGCTGGCTGCTGAGGGAGCAGGCGACCGCATCAGCCAATACCTTTTCTGTAGTTCCAGCTGCAGTCCCAGGCGGAGTGATATCACCTGCACTCCGCCTCTTACCCTAGTTAGTAGAATCCAGAGCAGCGGCAGCAGTAGCTACAAGGCAGAAAGAAGAATAGCAGAAAGTAGACTCTCCTCTTTCCTGTCTTACACAAAATGAACTGGGCATAATAGCATAGGGGGCTCAGGACAGTAAGGGCTCGTTTACATTTGTTGTTTGGGGGGAAGCAAACCTGCATAGTTGGGCTGTGTTTTTACCCCCCCCCAACCGCACCCCCTTTAGCTGTGTAGCAAGGTCCCAGGCCTCCAGAAGCCTAATAGTGACCTCCAGAGTCAGGGATAGCTGACATCCTTCTGTGTAGAGTGGGTTACAAGGCATGGTGGGTGTATGCAAGGTAGATTCATGTGCGCCAGACACTTCTTGAATGCAAAGAGATTTATTTTCTCTTAACAGAACTGTGGGAGAGAGGGTTTAGGGCCAGGGCACCCCTTAGTAGTTGCAATGTTCATTGACAGACTCTGAGACTTCTATAGGTAGATAGCCATGCAGGGAAAAGCACCCAGCCGGACACCATATCTGCATGTGTAGACATGCTGTCTCCTATGGCAACAGTCTTGAACAGTTTCTAACAAAGTTTACAATGGACTCTTTCACTTCCTCTACAATCTCCTATCGCAGATCTTCACTCTACTGAGCTCCCAGTCTCTCTCACTAGTTTTGCTGATCCACTGCCACTAGATCTCCTGAGCTATTCCAACCCTTTCTCTCAGTATCTTCCTCAAGCCTCACCCCCACGTCCCTGCTGGGTCCCTAGTTAGGCATCCAAGATACTCCTCAAGCGTCACCCCACTGGCCTGCTCGGTCCCTGGCTTAGCACATAAGACTGCTCTGCAAGCGTCACCTCCACTGGCTGGGTCCCTGGCTTGACACACCTGATAAG
The DNA here is from genome assembly GCF_042186555.1 of Aquarana catesbeiana. NCBI lineage: Eukaryota > Metazoa > Chordata > Amphibia > Anura > Ranidae > Aquarana > Aquarana catesbeiana. The sequence continues at coordinate 132,717,473 of NC_133327.1, forward strand.
TTTCCCAATTCTTCACTGTCCCCGGTTGGTGAGAATACTGCTCTGGTACTTGCTTCAGCTACACACGGTGGACCCTGGTAACAAGGTGGTTGGTCCCTTAGTGGCGACAGCTTCCCCTCTACCTATGACAGGTTATCCGGCCAGCAGAACCATAGCTTCTGGTTGGACTGCAAGCAGCAACCCCAACCCTATGCTGCTCTCTTGCTTCTGGATAGGCCCTCAGACAGCTGTTTAACAGGTGATTAAGAGATGATATGTTGCCTCTTCACCGCCTGATTTATACTGAAAATTGCTGTGCAGTGCACTTGATTGCAGGCAATTATAGGTTTAAATCACGTGGCAGGGTGGATGGGGAATTGTGCCCAGTGATCTTTGACTCCTCCCATGTTGTTCAGGTAGCTCTCTAAAAACTGATGTTTTTAGACGCCGTTTTCTAGCTGTCAGGTTAAATCATTCAGGAGAGGTTAAACAACGTCCCGTGTACATGAAGCCTAAGTTGCCTACCTCTGCGTTAAAGAAAATATCTATAAAATGTTCTCCTTGTAATACTTTACTTCAGTCCAACTTAACTGTATAAACCCCTACAATTGGGAGGAGGCTGACCATAGCCAGACTTCCTCCAATCAGCTAACTGATAATGAACACCACATTCAGTAGGGACACTACCTTGGTAGTAGTGGCCATGTTGGCACAAGTGGCATGGGATCAAAGTGCGTGGGGGGGAGCAGGGGGATTCAGTCCTTACATCAAACTCATACTCCTTTCCCACAGTAATTGCTTTGAGTATCAGAAAGGATGAGTGACTGTACTAATGGATCTAGCTGATCTATTAATTATTGATTTATGTGCAGTTAACAGTAGAACAGCAGTATACATACAGCAGTACTAGTATGCTCATTACTGCAGGGGCTGCCTGTTTGTGTCTGGAAGTTGTGCCCAAATAAAAAGCCAGCAGGAGGCAAATGACTAGTCACAGCATTGCCTATGGTCACTCCATAGCTGATCTTTCCCTTTTACTAATATAGCACCCTCCTAGGTAGGTGCTAGAAGAGAGTATAGTTTTTGGTCTTCCTGCTTACCAGGTAGATAGTCAGGTAAAATGTAGAGTGCCCTCTGCCTACCAGGGAGCAGGATCTATTGGTTAGGTCTGCTCATTGTGCTCAGGTGCAGCTCAGCTTGTTTGACTTTCCCTCCCTGGTCCAATAGGGAGGCATATTGGATAGTGGGAGGGGACCTGACAAGTGAGTGCACAGGCTTTGTTACAGTCCTGGCAATTGGCAGAGGAAAAGTGCTGCATTGCATGTTGGGATATGTTGGTATATAAGCCCAGGGTTCATGTGCTCGGGTTAGTTGAGTTGGGGAGCAGAGTCCAGGAGGGAGGGGGCGGCTGCCCTCTCCTGTTTCGAGGTGGTCGTGCGGCCCTGGGTGGTCAACCCAGGGGCCTAGAGAGAGAGAACCTGAACCCACAGGTCCTGCAGAGCTGACTGGAAGGGAGACAGGATCTGATTCTGCCTACTTTGTACAGATCTTTGTCTTTGGGGCCTGTCGATTGAGGGCCGCCCCTTCAGCTAGAAGAGTCAGTGGATGGGTTTTAGTAAAGGGGATGCTAGAGAGTGTCCTGAAGATAATGTAGGGCATCAAGTCTGCTGCTTGTGAGAGCAAGAAGACTTAATTCCTGCAAACATGTGGTTGTATGGTTAAAGCAGTGTGACTGTTTCCACAAATAATCTGGTGAGGTGAAGTGAGAGTTGTCCTTGTCCATTGTGAATTGTTTCAGTATCCCACTCATTCCTTCTCCCATCCAAGTTCCAAAATAGAATACAAAAACCCAAGTACCCTGGACTGGTCATTGAGTAACAAGTAAGTGGGAGTAAGGGTTGGGCAAGTGGAAACCCCTAGCAACCAACTGGAAACCCTTAGCAACCAGCTGCAGGTAACCAGAGAGAGGCCTAAGAAGTCAACGCTCAGCAAGCCCTGTGGGGACAGTGCTGCACTAATTTACCATGCCATATTCTGCACTGTCTCAGTGTGGAGGCAGCCATGTTTCTAGAGGCAGGGCCTTGCTTCCTCATGTAAGAGTCTCCCTTTAAACCTCATGAGAGTAGACGATCATTCAGAGGTAACAGTACCTAAGATCTCACACTGCAGATATACAGTTATGAGACTGTAGGTACATTAGAGCATTGGCACACTCACAGACCAAGAAGTGCTCTGTTTTTCAGTAGGAATTCTGGACAAAAGTTCAAACTTTCACAGTACTGTTTAGACACAATTAACATTCATATATATTCTCTATGACATAGAAATTCTTCTTCTTTTTTTTTAAGATACTCTTTATTAAGTATTTTGAATTTACGGTACAAAGCAAAGCCTATTGGGCATACTCAGACTTATAAGGTAAACATACATAAAAAGAGAAAGAAAGAAAACAAAAATAAAAAATCAATCAACTACTCAAAAATACTAGTATCCAAAAATACTAATACCCTGGTGGAAGAATCAGAGATATGGAGTGTGTCGGTACTCTGCGTAAATTAATATCTGTTGATTTGCCCGGTACACAACCGGTTTGGTCTATACTGACCAAGGTAGGAAGGTAGGCGTCACTGGATTTGATTGACAGCAGCGAGAGCCAATGAAAGAGACAGCGGCTGAAGCCGCTGCGCTCGTGCACATCGCTGGATCAGATCGGGCTCAGGTAAGAAAAAGGGGGGGTCTGGGGGGAGCTGCAGCACAGAAGGTTTTTCATCTTAATGCATAGAATGCATTAACTTTACAACCAGTTTAACTAACCTGGTAGCTAACACCTTGGTAAAAATTTTGATGTCATAATTGAGGAGGGACATGGGTTTATAGGAGAGACACAATGTAGGGTCTTTACTGGGCTTGGGTATAAACACTATATGCGCTTGAGAGAAGGAGGCAGGCATAGATTGCATGTCAGAACATTCCTTAAACACCTAGTGAAGTATGGGAGCTAACTCCTTTTTTTTCCCAGATATCCTCCCAAATACGTAGAATAGCATCGCAAAACACATACATCTTTTAAATTGCATGTTAGTACAAATGTAACTTGCCCCTCCTGCACATAAACATTATGATCATGTTAATAAACAGTGTAAATTACATTTACTACCCCTGATTCTTGCTGTGGAATACACATTTGAATTCTGTAATCAAAGGGATACAACTCAACCAATGAGCAGTCTATCTATACCAGGTCCAATGGACTTAAACCTGGGGGCATCTACTGTGCTGGTAGATGTACTTTTCCAGTCTCTCACCCATATACTGCACCCACTCCTTATGGGAAGGAGAATCGACAGACTTCCAATACCTAAGTATTACTCTCCAAGCTTGAAAAAGGGCTCTAGTCACCGGGAGCTAATTCTTTAACATAAAGTTTTGTACCACTCACATGGTAACCTGTCGGGCCTAGGCGTCTTGCTGAAGCGAGAGCTTAAAGCGGGATTCCGGCCAGCTAATTTTTTTTTTAAAAGTCAGCAGCTACAAACACTGTAGCTGCTGACTTTAAATAAGTACACTTACCTGTCCTGGGTGCCCGCGATGTTGGCCGCCCGAGGCCGACCCGTCCCTCAGCTCTCAGGGTCCCGGCACCGCCATCCTAACTAAGGGAAACAGGCAGTGGAGCCTTGCGGCTTCACTGCCAGTTTCTTACTGCGCACGCGCGAGCGGCGCTCTGTGAATGGCCCCGTGGTTTTCTGGGAACACACACAGTTCCCAGAAGGCAACGGGGCCGCTCACCGAGGAACAGGACACGCCGCAGAATAGGAAGAGGCAGATTAGGAAGACTGCCTAGCAGTGGGTTCAGGTAAGGGTTCAAGGGTTCAGGTAAGTTTAAAAAATTTTTTTTTTTTCAAATGTTTTTTTTTTTATTTTTTTTAGGATTTTTGGTGTAATTTTTTTTTTCAGGGTGGCCCTCCACTTTAAATAGCCTGTTCTAGTTCAGGGATAGAAAGTGTTTAATCCAGCTGTAATTCTTCTTCAATGTTCTAAGTTCAGTTCCACTAAGGGATTGAGTGTGTAGCCAGAGGGTCAGAATCCCACAGAATGTATTTGTGAGGTCATCAGATTACTAAATACAGCCTACAATACGCACAATAATGAACTGGACTTTGAATTTGCCTAAATGTAGCCGTGCAGAAATGGTTTGCTGCTATGGGCTCACAATCAGGATGTTCAACACTTTACTGTGATCTCTACCTTTACTTTTTTTATTCTAGGTCTGAGCGAGCTGTGAATTTTTTTTTTAAATGCTATTGTTATTTGGTCAACATTTTAATTGCGCTTAACAGTTTTCTTATATAGTGTAAAAGTATGAGAAAATATTGTAATTTGTATGTAAACAGTAAAGATGTGATTACTATAATTATTACTGTTTGTTATAAGCTGCGTTTGAGCTACAAAATAATTGACATCATCTGCGTTCCATGCCCACATTACAATGGGGTTGCTTGTTATATTTTAGTAGGTGCCAGTAAACATATCAATAGGGGGAGAATGGTCTGAGGACCTGCACATTTATTTAGCTGCCACGCACGCATTTTCATGAGGTGGCGTCTGCCCCTAGACACGCAATGTGAGAGGTTCGATGAACAGGCTTTGATATATCTGTTTGATGTTTATTTGTAGTCGTTTCATTATGTAGATTAATGCAAAGATATGATGGAGACAAAGAAAACAGGCTGGGAGCCAGGAGACATATTGAGGCTTTAAAGGAATAAAGCACATTAACATAAGAAGGACGGAGGAGATATTATGCTGGCACACTTCAGCTCACTGAATTTATTTACCATAGAAATTGAAATCTGGGTTTACAAACTATTCCAGTGTTTATTTAAAGTGTGTCAACAGCATTGATTTGGTAATATGGACTCAGCTCGAGAGATTTTCATGCTTCTCATTTGTCTGTAGTGTGTTTCTAAATGCACAAACTTGTGTCTCCTCTGCAGCTGCTGTTTAGCTATTCCTAACTTTTGTGCTATAAAAATAGAAAAAAAAAATCAAGACAATTCTTTAAATGCTTTAACCTCTTCAGATCCGCGCTATTGCCAAATGACGGCAACAGCGTGGATCTACATTGCCGGGACCACGTCTATTGACGTCGTCCCGTGCACGAGCGGCCTGCGTGCCCCCTGCAGGGCGCGTGCGGCGCGCTCAGTGATCAGCGAGTCTATGAGACTCGCCTGATCACAGATCAGAGTAAGGGGTCGGTCCCGACCCCTTACCACATGATCAGCTGTCAGCCAATGACAGATGATCATGTGATGTAAACAGAGCCGGTAATCGGCGGCCATGAGAGGGACATCAGTCCCGATCACGGCGATCATCTGCCCCCTGCCAGTGACACAGCAATAGGCAGTAGTGCCGCCTACCAGTGCCCACCAGCGTCACCCATCTGTGCCCACAGTGCCATCCATCAGTGCCATCCATCAGTGCCCACAGTGCCACCCATCAGTGCCACCCATCAGCGCCCACAGTGCCACCCATCAGCACCCACATCAGTGCAACAACAGTGCTGCACATCAGTGCCACCTATCAGTGTCACCTACCAGTGCCCATAAGTGCCCATCAGTGCCGCCCATCACTGCCCATCAGTGCCCCCCCATCAGTGCCCCCATCAGTGGTACCTATCAGTGCCCATCAGTGCCACCTATCCGTGCCACCCATGCGTGCCACCCATCCGTGCCACCCATCAACGCCCATCAGTGGCCATCAGTACCGCCTTATCTGTCCCCATCAGTGCTACCTTTACTGTGCCTATCAGTGCCGCCTTAACTGTGCCTATCCGTGCCCATCAGTGCAGCCTATCAGTGCCCACCAGTGCCGCCTCATCAGCGCATATCAATGAAGGAGAAAAATTACCTGTTTGCAAAATTTTATAACAAACAATGAAACATGATTTTTTTTTTCAAAATTTTCCATCTTTTTTTGTTTGTTTAGCAAAAAATAAAAATCCCAGCTGTGATTAAATACCACCAAAAGAAAGCTCTATTTGTGGGCAAAAAATTATAAAAATGTCATTTGGGTACAGTGTTGTATGACCGCGCAATTGTAATCCAAAGTGCGACAGCGCTGAAAGCTGAAAATTGGTCTGGGCAGGAGGGGGGTTTAAGTGCCCAGTAAGCAAGTGGTTAAAAAGTTGCAATTACAATTTCCCTAGAGATGAAAGAAACTGATTTGCAGTATTCTTCACACCTTTAAAAAAGGTCACCCTTGTTTTTTCACTAGAATAAACCCAGGTTTACCAAATAACCTAAAATGTAACAGAGTCACCTAGAGTATCATAAGGGCAGCCAGAAACGGATAATAGAAACCCCCAGAGATTACACTGCCTTAGGCCCTGGAGTGACTTTGCTAGGTCCAAGTCTGCCTGCAGAACTTTACTATACCAGGAAGGTAGAAACTGACAAAGTCTATGTAAGTATTTTGAGACAAGATCGAGCGATCTCCAAAAACAGGAAAAAATAATTGTTTCTGTTGGCTTGGTTGGGGCCCTTTCGTAGGTGCACTGGTGATGCTGGTGGGCTTCCAGATACTCCCAGTTCAAGTGAATGGGAAATGAAGGAGGAACTCTGGTGGAAATCACAGGGAAAAGGGCTTAACAGTAATGAAAGAACAAGCAACAAGTTCAAGGAGAAGTTAGGTGGATCTGAGGTAATAGGGCAATCCAGGATAGGTGAAATGGCACTGCACATTGATATATTGAATAAGTGCAGCAATGTCTAAGGAACTGGAGGGCAAACTATGTTAGCTAGAGACTTAAGCTGCAGCAATCCCACTCTGTATGGCTGAGGATGAGAAGTGTTGCTTAAGATTCTAATGCTCAGGCCGCACTAGAAGGCGAGTGCCTCTTAACTCAGCACTCTAGTCTGGATGTCCGTTCTCTTACCTAGTCTGGTGCCAATTGCCTCAAACCTCTCTGAGCAGCTCACTGAATTTCTCTCCACTCCTCTTCTCAGGCCACATAGCCACCTAGGAACTGTAGTTTCTTTATTGCTTGGATGCAGTGACACTTGTACTTTGTGAAACTACATCTCCTACAGTCCTTTACTTAGCAATCCCTGCTCCTCATAGTTCAACGTCGGCCAATTCGGGAGGCCATAAAGAGTCATTAGAGGTATAGCTAACGGGCATGTCCCACAATAATAACTCTGTAAAGTTTATCTTTGCCTTGTTTTCCCCAAAGGGGCCCAATGTAGCCAGTCCATAATTATGGTAAAATATGTCCATATGGCTTGGAAAAATTACCATGTACATACTTGAATAGATATCCACATTTATGCTTGACAGTACCTTATTGCTGTGCGTGCAGACTTTCTTTCAGCAAAAATTCTTCAAGTCTTTGAGGCACTACCTCAAATCAAGGATCTCATGTGCCATCTTGTTAAGTAGGAGAACCAAAGATGTTTTTGTTGTCCCTAATCTCCTCTCCTACTACAGATGACCTCAGCTACAATTCAGTACCAAACTGTTCTATCCCCTAAAACAAACTAAACTATTGAATTTTAATCCTGCACATTCATGCCCATTTCGTTGGTAGTGCAAAGAACAATAACCATCTCATTCATAGCTTATGTTCAGGTGAACCTAAGGGCCAATTTGACAGAGCCTTCAGCTCCAGTCTGAGAGCTCTGTTGGGCATTTTCTGTTCTCTCTCCTTGCAGGCTTGCCTTTTTCTGCACTGTGTGTGTGTAGAGGTTGTCATCTTAGTATAGGAACATGGCTTTGCTTTCTCATGCCAGTGAATAAGGAAGAAGCAGAAGAATCCTTGTGCTACAGATTCTCAGCTACATCTTTATCTCCAGCAAGAACAGTGAGAAGCACAGTAGTGACAACTCCAAACCTCATGAGACTAGCAGTCAGAGGCAGCAGTGCCTCAGTCCTCACACAGCAGATGGATAGCTATTAAGATGTATGCACAGCACATGTAGATTGTTTAAGGTACTATTTAGGCATAATTAACAATTCTAGATGTTCCCAATAAGGTAGCAGATCTTCAATTTTTTTCCAGGTCCACTTTAACACTAAAGAAAATATTGGAAACTTTCTAACCAATCTAGTAGCCAATAAAGTGCATTCAGGGCCCAGGGTAAAAGGATTTAGGTCTGTGACAGGTGCTGACAGGCATATTCAGTGCACAAAGCCTGGATACACTGCATTAATATGGATGAGTGGTTTTCAAGTTAATCTCACAGTGAATAGAGGATTCCACAACTACTGATATGACAGACATGAGAAAACAGTTCTCTCCTATGGAACAATTTATAAAATATAAATATTAGTTCATACATGTGTATTGCAGAGGATCAGTTATGCTTCATGAGCAATATTAAAAGAATAGTTATAGTTATTTCTCATTTATTTATACCAATTGAGTTTAGTTTCAAATATACAGACCCTATTGAATGCCAAACCCTGCAGGAGCCAAGCATAGTTGTTTTAGTTTCATCCTATTATTCAATATTTATGATTTTCTTTCTTTCTGTCTGTATAGGTTGGCTAGACGTGCAGGACTTTTGGTGCGCTTTCAGAAAACACACCAAAACCAGCTGATGCAATAGAAGACTATGGCAAAGCGCAGATAACACTGCGCTGCACCTGCACAGTGTAGTTATTGTTTTTTTTTTTTTTTACTACAAGCTAAAACCATATTTTCAGCTTTGCACCTAGGGGTTACTTTACTAAAATTGGAAAGTGCAAAATATGGTGCAGCTCTGCATAGAAACCAATCGGCTTCCAGGTTTTTTTTTTGTGAAAGCTTAATTGAACAAGCTGCAGTTAGAAGCTGATTGACTACCATGCACCAGATTTTGCACTCTCCAGTTTTAGTAAATCAACCCCATAGTGTTATATTTGGGGAACATAAACCAACAGTGTTGCATTCTGGGTACATACTTCATGACTGGACAACACTTGACCATCTAGAAGAAACATACCATCTGGTTACATAAACAATATATTACTGTAATGTGAATTAACTGCTAAATGTTTGTTTCTTGTGTCTCCAGGGCGTCACTGCGAACTATACAAGGACCCCTGTTTGAATGTGACCTGCCAAAATGGAGGGACTTGTGACAGTGAAGGACTGAATGCCACCTGTGTCTGTGCTTCTGGGTTTATGGGTGAGTAAGCTTTGGAATGTCCAGGTAAAAAAGCTAGTCTTGCATATTTATATTGACTATATTGGTTTATTTGCTGTCATATACAGTATCTAACAAAAGTGAGTACACCCCTCACACTTTTGTAAATATTTTATTATATCTTTTCATGTGACAACACTGAAGAAATGACAGCTACAATGTAACGTAGTGAGTGCGCAGCTTGCATAATGGTGTAAATTTGCTGTCCCCTCAAAATAACTCAACACACAGCCATTAATGTCTAAATTGCTGGCAACAAAAGTGAGTAAACCCCTAGGTGAAAATGTCCAAATTGGGCCCAAAGTATCAATATTTTGTGTGGCCACCATTATTTTCCAGCACTGCCTTAACCCCCTTGAGCATGAAGTTCACCAGAGCTTCACAGGTTGCCACTGGAGTCCTCTTCCACTCCTCCATGATGACATCATGGAGCTGGTGGATGCTAGAGACCTTGCGATCATCCACCTTCCGTTTGAGGATGCCCCACAGATGCTCAATAGGGTTTAGGTCTGGAGACATGCTTGGCCAGTTCATCACCTTTACCCTCAGCTTCTTTAGCAAGGCAGTTGTTGTAATGGAGGTGTGTTTGGGGTCCTTATGTTGGAATACTGCCTGGTGGCCCAGTCTCCAAAGGGAGGGGATCGTGCTCTACTTCAGAATGTCACAGTACATGTTGGCATTCATGGTTCCCTCAATGAACTGTAGCTCCCCAGTGCCGGCAGCACTCATGCAGCCCCCGATCATGACACTCCCACCACCATGCTTGACTTTAGGTAAGACACACTTGTCTTTGTACTCCTCACCTTGTTGCCGCCACTCGTGCTTGACACCATCTGGACCGAATAAGTTTATCTTGGTCTCATCAGACCACAGGACCTGGTTCCAGTAATCCATGTCCTTAGTCTGCTTGTCTTAAGCAAACTGTTTGTGGGCTTTCTTGTGCATTATCTTTAGAAGAGGCTTCCTTCTGGGACGACAGCCATGCAGACCAATTTGATGCAATGTGCAGAGTATGGTCTGAGCACTGACAGGCTGACTGTCCACCCCTTCAACCTCTGCAGCAACGCTGCCAGCACTCATACGTCTATTTCCCAAAGACAACCTCTGGATATGACGCTGAGCACGTGCAACTTCTTTGGTTGACCATGGTGAGGCCTGTTCTGAGAATTTAACCTGTCCTGTTAAACCACTGTATGGTCTTGGCCACCATACTGCAGCTCAGTTTCAGGGTCTTGGCAATCTTCTTATAGCCTAGGCCATCTTTGAGAGTTATTTGCCATGAGGTTCCATGTTGAACTTCCAGTGACCAGTATGAGAGAGTGAGAGCGATAACACCAAATTTAACACACCTGCTCCCCATTTACACCTGAGACCTTGTAACACTAACGAGTCACATGACATCAGGGAGGGAAAATGGCTAATTGGGCCCAATTTGCACATTTTCACTTAGGGGTATAGTCACTTTTGTTGCCAGTGGTTTAGACATTAATGGCTGTGTGTTGAGTTATTTTGAGGGGACAGCAAATTTACACTGTTATACAAGCTATACACTCACTACATTGTAGCAAAGTGTAATTTCTTCAGTTTTGTCACATAAAAAGATAAAATAAAATATTTACAAAAATGTGAGGGGTGTACTCACTTTCGTGAGATACTGTATTACTAAATAGGTTTTCACGCTATTGCTGAATGACAGACCAGTAACCAGTTGTGTTTGTGGACATTAGCAAATGCTTTTTATTTTAGTGATCACTAACATATGTGGTACGGACACGTGCATACTATATGACCAAATGTGTGTGGACACCTGAACATCACACCTACACTATATGGTCAAATGCACGTGGACACACATCCAAATAAATTCAGGTATTTCCGGTGAAAGTTACTGTTAACCCATAGCATACACGGACAAGTGTGCATATACCTTGTGGCAACACTTTGGGGGAGGCCTTTTCTATACCTTGTGGCAACACTTGGGGGGAGGCTTTTTTAACAGAAATGCTCTCTTGCAGTTAAAGGGATGAGACAGACCATTTAACACTGCGAGTGGTTCTTAAAATGATCAGCTTTTATTTGCAGTGCCTTGAACAAGTATTCATACCCCTTGAAATTTTCCACATTTTGTCATGTTACAACCAAAAACGTAAATGTATTTTATTGGGATTTTATGTGATAGACCAACACAAAGTGGCACATAATAGTGAAGTGGAAGGAAAATGATAAATGGTTTTCAATTTTTTTTTACAAATAAATATGTGAAAAGTCTGGCGTGCATTTGTATTCAGTCCCCGAGTCAATACTTTGTGTAGAACCACCTTTCGCTGCAATTGCAGCTGCAAGTCTTTTTGGGGATGTCTCTACCAGATTTGCACATCTAGAGAGTGACATTTTTGCCCATTCTTCTTTGCGAAATAGCTCAAGCTCTGTCAGATTGGATGGAGAGTGTCTGTGAACAGCAATTTTCTTGCCATAGATTCTCAATTGGATTTAGGTCTGGACTTTGATTGGGCCATTCTAACACATGAATATGCTTTGATCTAAACCATTCCATTGTAGCTCTGGCTGTATGTTTAGTGTAATTGTCCTGCTGGAAGGTGAACCTCCGCCCCAGCCTCAAGTCTTTTGCAGACTCTACGATTGCCCAGTATTTGGCACCATCCATCTTCCCATCAACTCTGACCAGCTTCCCTGCCGAAGAAAAGCATCCCCACAACATGATGCTGCCACCACCATGTTTCACCGTGGGGGTGGTGTGTTTAGGTTGTGCAGTGTTGGTTTTCCGCCACATATAGCGTTTTGCTTTTAGGCCAAAAAGTCTTATGTCTTTCTTTAAACAATGGCTTTCCTATTGCCACTCTTGCATAGGCCAGATTTGTGGAGTGCACAACTAATAGTTGTCCTGTGGACAGATCCTCCCACCTGAGCTGTGGATCTCTGCAGCCCCTCCAGAGTTACCATGGGCCTCTTGGCTGCTTCTCTGATTAATGCTCTCCTTGCCCGACCTATCAGTTTAGGTGCACAGCCATGTCTTGGTGAGTTTGCAGTTGTGCCATACTCTTTCCATTTTTGGATGAGGGATTGAACAGTGCTCCGTGAGATGTTCAAAGCTTGGGTAATTTTTTTATACCAGTAACAAAGAGATGGCCCCTATCCATTAGAATGCAGGTGCTCCTACAATGGAGACAGTAGTGTTAGGACTGCAAGCAATACACAGGGTGCCATGAAGAGGCCATGTAGCTTACGCATGCTTTTGCAAATTTGTGCTAACTAAACCCCTGTTTTTACCGCAGACTGTTGGACAGGTTAATTTGGTTGGTAAGCAGACTGGTTGGTGAGTTGAGCTGGGAATTTTATCTGGTTTTGTCTTTCCATATTTTTTTATAACCTAACCCTGCTTTAAACTTCTCCATAACTTTATCCCTGACCTGTCTGGTGTGTTCCTTGGCTTTCATGATGCTGTTTGTTCACTAAGGTTCTCTAACAAATCTCTGAGGGCTTGACAGAACAGCTGTATTTATACTGAGATTAAATTACACACAGGTAGACTCTATTTTCTAATCAGGTTACTTCTGAAGGCAATTGGTTGCACTAAATTTTAGTTAGGGGTATCAGAGTAAAGGGTGCTGAATACAAATGCACACTACACTTTTCAGATATTTATTTGTAAAAAAAAACTGGAAAACTATTTATAATTTTCCTTCTACTTCACAATTATGTGCCACTTTGTGTTGGTCTATCACATAAAATCCTAATAAAATACATTTACGTTTCTGGTTGTAACATGACAAAATGAGGAAAATTTAAATTGGTATGAATACTTTTTCAAGGCACTGTATTTATGTAAAACCTTTATCCCCAAAGAAAAAACTGTCTGCTGTAACTGATCAAGTATTGGCCTGAACTTCAGTTTGTTACTGTATTTAAATCTGCTAGTGCAGCTAACACTACCCTCCTCTCAGACTGACAATGCTGATGTCCAAATCTGCCTCTTGTGCTCATTCATCTAAACCAATGGTCTCCAAACTGTGGCTCGTGGTATGGATGTGGCCCTTTGTTTGCCTTTGTATAGCCTTTGGAGCACTATTCCTCCCATTGACATCAACGATGCAGCATCATTCCTTCCACTGACACCATGATGGGGGATAATTCCTCCCAATGACATCAATGATGGGGCACTTTTCCTTCCTCAGATACCAAGGAGGAGGCATTATTCCTCCCACTGATAAAAATGATGGGCATTAATAATACTCCTACTGACTACAGGCAGGCACTATGGGGTTTATTTACTAATGCTGGAGAGTGCAAAATCAGGCTCACTTCTGCATAGAAACCAATCAGCTTCCAGGTTTTATTGCCAAAGCTTAATCGAACAAGCTGAGGTTAGAAGCTGATTGGTTTCTATGCAGAAGTGAGTCTGATTTTGCACTCTCCAGCTTTAGTAAATAAACCCCTATGTCATTTTTTTTTCTTAATGTCTACTAGCCACAGTCCACCTACCCCCCCCCCCCCCCCAAAGTCTAAAAGACATTAAAAATAGCCCTTTGATTAGAAAGTTTGGAGACCTCTGATCTAGAGTGGTCTCTGTATTATACAGGAGGTGTGTTACTTGCCAGGTCACCAGGGGACAACAGAGGGGAAAAAAAAGTCTAAACATTAGAAAACTAATACTACATTTTAAAGTGTTACTAAACTCACAACAGTAAAATCAGTCTGTATATGCAGTAAAGCATGCTTCTTATACTCACTGTGGAACCTAAGGTGTTAATCCTCCTCATTGGGTAAAAGGCTGTTTGATCCTGTCTTCTCTGATCCTTCTCTTCTTTCACAGTCTCCAAACCATCTCCTAATAGAACAGAGCCTTTGGGGGCAAGCTGCACATGCTCAGTTTGGTGTGTATTGCTAGAGTTTTTTTTGTTTTCTTGGGAGAGTGCATGTAATCAGCACAGGGCCAATCAGCACTGTCCAGACAGAGGGTCAGGGGTCCTGCAGCCTCATAGGACAACCAGGGGAGAATGAAAACTCCGCCTACAAGTTTTTTCCAGACACTGATGGAAGTCACAACACTGCTATATACAGTACTGCCAATGAGAAAGGGTTTTTAGCAGTTTATATTTACTAAACCTATTGCATTTCCATGTTCTGTGTACTGTGGGAGACCAGATAGATATAGTTAGTGAATGCAAGGTACTGGGTTTAGTAACACTTTAATTGTTAGTAAACTACAATTTATTACATTTTTGGTTTTGGGTTTAATACCACTTTAAGGATAATGTGAATGCCACTTGCAAGCCATGTCTTCTTATCAAACATCAGAACCTAACTCCACAGAAGCTCTTTTGGCTGAATGGGCACAAATTCCCGCACAGACAAAAATGTAAAGAAAGCATTCCAAGAAGACTGAAAGCTAAATTTGGAGAGGTAGAACTCAATATTAACCTCCCTGGCGGTTTTCCCGAGTGTGGCTCGGGGTTAAATTTCAGTACTTTTAGCGGTAACCCCGAGCTAGACTCAGGATTGCATTGCAGGATCCTGGTGCAGGTTACTTATTATTATCTGTTTTATTATGTTATATTAAGTAATACAAAAATAATGAAAAGTGGCTAAAGTGCCTCCACAGGGGTGAAGCTAAATTAACAATTACAGTACAGTAAAGTAATGCCACGTACACACGAGCGCACTTTACGGCAGACTTGGTCCGGCGTACCGGATTTCGTCGGACAATTTGATCATGTGTGGGCTCCAGCGGACTTTGTTTTCTCAAAAGTTGGACGGGCTTAGATTTGAAACATGTTTCAAATCTATCCGACGGACTCGAGTCCGGTCGAAAAGTCCGCTCATCTGTATGCTAGTCCGACGGACAAAAAGCCACGCTAGGGCAGCTATTGGCTACTGGCTATGAACTTCCTTATTTAAGTCCGGTCGTACGTCATCACGTACGAATTCGTCGGACTTTGGTTGATTGTGTGTAGGCAAGTCCGTTCATTCAGAAAGTCCGTCGTAAAGTCCGTCGAAAAGTCTGCCGGGCAAAGTCTGCCGTAAAGTCCGCTCGTGTGTAAGCGGCATAAGTTCACAAACAACCATACGGTTCGCGACTCAAGCACTAGAATAAGCTGAAATGCAGGATAATATAATAACCCTGAAAATAACAGATTCTTCTGCCAAGAATAAGAGACATCCTACAGCCCCTAACAATAAGAGGGATAAGTCATATTTTCATAAGTATATCGGCACAAAAGAACAAAGGAAAATTATTTCTAATATGGTGAGAACAATATGTACAGATGTCTGAACCAGGAATGATTTAGGTGAACAATACCTTGTTTCTTTTCAGGGGTGGAGTGTGAGGTCGATATAAACGAGTGTGACAGTAATCCATGTCATCATAGTGGTACCTGTGTAGACCAACCAAATGGATACATTTGTCACTGTCCACATGGCTGGGTTGGAGCCACCTGTGAGATCCGTAAGTATTTACCAAGTATGTCATTTTAAACTGTGCCTACTAAGGTCGCATTCACACGGATCACACAGCTAGGACTAGATAGACAGAAAGACAAATTCATTGTCAGATAAAACAGCTCCCAAATATGTACTCATCTGTGTATATGGATAAGCTTAGCTTTAAAAGCCCTTAGTGAATGTTCTAATCTCTAATAAATGTATTCTGAATGATGTCTTTTTACCATTTCCGGGAACAGATCTGCAGTGGAAAGCTGGACACATGGCAGAAAGCCTGACAAACATGCCCCGTCATTCCCTCTACATAATCATAGGAGCTCTGTGCGTTGCATTTGTACTCATGCTCATCATCTTAATTGTGGGCATCTGCAGAATTAGTCGAATTGAGTACCAGGGATCATCCCGACCTGCCTATGAAGAGTTCTACAACTGTAGGAGCATTGACAGTGAGTTTAGCAGCGCTATTGCATCAATTCGACATGCACGGTAAGAGTGAGAGCTGGACCTAGGAGGCATTTTTTTTCTTTTTAATCATAAAGTTGAAATATGTATGATGAAAGTGAAACAGTGTTTCCCACACTGGGGAATTATAGTGGGGGGAAATATTTATTCGATCCCCTGCATATTTTGTAAGTTTCCCCACTTACAAAGAAATGAAGGGTCTATCATTTTTATCATAGGTGTATTTAAAATGATAGAGACAGAATATCAACCAAAAATCCAAAAAAAACACATGATACAAATGTTATAAATTGAGTGCAGTTCAGTGAGTAAAATAAGTATTTGATCCCCAAGCAAAACATGACTTAGTATTTGGTGAAAAACCCTTGTTGGCAAACACAGAGGTAAGACGTTTCTCGTAGCTGGTTACCAGGTTTTCACATATCTCAGGAGGGATTTTGGTCCACTCTTCTTTACAGCTCTTCTTTAAATCCTTAAGGTTTCCTGGCTGTCACTTGGCAACTCGAAGTTTCAGCTCCCTCCATAAATTTTCTATAGGATTAAGGTCTGGAAACTGGCTAGACCACTCCATGACATTAATGTGCTTCTTCTTGAGCCATTTCTTTGTTGCCTTGGGTCATTGTCATGCTGGAAGACCCATCCACGACCCATCTTCAGTGTTCTGGCTGAGGGAAGAAGGTTCTCATCCAAGATTTTGTAATACATGGCCCTGCCCATTGGCCCCTCAATGCGGCAAAGTAGGCCTGTACCTTTAGCAGAGAAACAGCCCCAAAGCATAATGTTTCCACCTCTGTGCTTGACTGTAGGGATGGTGTTGTTAGGGTCATAGTCAGCATTTTTCTTCCTCCAAACATGGCGAGTCGAGTGCCAAAGAGCAAAATTTTGGTCTCATCTGACCACAGCACTTTCTCCCAATCCTTCTCTGAATCATTTAGATATTCATTGGCAAACTTCAGACGGGCCTGTACATGTGCCTTCTTGAGGAAGGGGACCTTGCGGGCACTGCAGGATTTCAATCCATGGTGGCGTATTGTGTTACCAATGGGGGTTTTTTTTGACTGTGGTCCCAACTGCCTTGAGATCATTCATAAGTTCCTCCAGTGTAGTTCTCGGCTGATCCCTCACTTTTCTCATGATCATCCTTACCCCATAAGGCAAAATCTTGCATGGAGCTCCAGACAGAGGGTGATTGATGGTTATTTTGTATTTACTCTATTTGCGAATAATCGCTCCAACAGTTGTCTCCTTCTCTCCAAGCTTCTTGCTGATGGTCTTGTAGCCCATTCCAGCCTTGTGAAGGTGTACAATCTTGTTCCTGACGTCCTTTGACATCTCTTTGGTCTTGCCCTTGATGGTGAGGTTTGAATGGAAGAAAGGTGTCTTTTATACACATAATGAGTTGTCTTTAGGAGCACCTTCTTAAATTGGCAGGACTAATCTGTGTATCACATGAGCACATACTGTAGCCAGTTTATGGTAGCCAGAATTATTGTTGGTTGGTAGGGGATCAAATACTTATTTTACTCACGGAACAGCAACTCAATTTATTTATTTTTTGTTTTTTTGTTTTTTTTTTTTTCTTTTTTTTTTTTGTTTTTTTTCTGCCACCTCAGAAAATTCCTAGAGAGACTAATTCAGCTTTCTCGCTCATATATGTCTCTTCTCATCTCTTCATCACTGTGGCGTATAAATTTTATTTTTAATGGAAGGACACAACAGTGGTTTACAAAAAAATAGTTATATAAAACCTACCCTCACCTGATGAGGCTCAACCCCTAGTTCCCCTTCTCTAAAGTTTTATCTTTATTTATAAATCTCTCTGTTTCAGATATCAAAAAGAGACAAAAAAAAAAACAAAAAAAAAACAAAAAAAAAAAAAAAAACAAGAAACCGCATACATATATATATAGCCCCCCCTCCCTCCCATCTCCCTCCCATCTCCCTCCCATCTCCCTCCCATCTTCCTCCCATCTCCCCTCTCCCTCCCATCTCCCTCCCATCTCCCTCCCTTTTCCCTCCCCTCTCCCCCCCTAACCCCTGTGCAATGCCTATGTTCTATTTGGTGGGTAGTTAAATCCTGATTTTTTCTGCATAACTCCATGTTTTTTTAAACTCCTTCCAACATTTCCATTTATCTACTTCTCTCTTTTCCTCTTTATACAAAGAAAACTGTTCCATGGTATAGGTCTCCTCCACGGCATTTATCCAGTCCCACATCTCCGGACTTTCTCCCCCCCCCAATTTTTGGGGATTAATCTTTTTGCTGCGTTCAATAAATGTGGGACCAGAGATGCTTTATATTGTTTCACATTCCCTTCTATGCCGTGGAGGAGAACCACCCACGGATCCTCCTTCACCTCGATTTTTGTAATCTCCTTTATCGATCTCAAGATTTTTTTCCAATATTTTTTAATTACCGGGCAACTCCACCATAAGTGAGCCATAGTACCCATCCCTCCGCAGCCCCGCCAACACTCTGCCGATTTCCCATGTTGGAACTTACTTATCCTATCTGGCGTTGCATACCACCTTGCCATACATTTATAATTCATCTCGGCCGTTTTTATATCCGCCGCTGAGCTATGGGCCAAAAATAACATTTTATTAATTGTGCTCGTGTCTTTTTGTGTTCCCAATTCCTTTTCCCATTTTTTGATATATGTGGGTACCTCTGCTTCTTCTTCCTTCAATATTAATTTATATAGCTTCGATACTGTGTTTTTTGTTTTTTCCGAACAACATAATTTTTCTAACGCTGTCAAGTTTTCTCCGGATCTTATTGGTTGAGGTAGATTTTTCACGAAGCGGTCTAATTGCATGTACCTCCATTCATCTATCACCCATGTGTCAGTGTTTTGTTTCAATTCAGTGATTGTGACAATTTTCCCTTTTTTAAGTATTTCTCTAAGCTGTACTTTGTCTTTTTTTATCCAGTTCCCACCTATATCTCTTTTCCCTGGTGCAAAAAACTCATTCTCCTTTAATTCTATCAGGGGAGAATTATAAATCTTATCTAACTGTTTATATACTACCTCCCATGTCTTTAAAACTATTTTTGTCAAACCGTGCGTTCCCTCATCTACCGTTCTGTGATTCAGAGGGTTCCAAATAATAGATCCTAAACGTGTTTTACTATAGTAATTCTCTATATTCACCCATCTTTTTTCTTGGTTATCCCTAGCCCATTCTATTGCTCTTGATAAAATTATTGCTTTATAATATTTTAGGATATCCGGGACCGCAAGGCCCCCTTTGTCTTTATCTTGTTTTAGGGTCTTGAGAGATATTCTTGATCTTTTGTTTTTCCATATTATATTAGAGATTATTGACTTCAGTTTTCTAGTATATTCTTGTGGGAGTTTAATAGGTAACATTTGAAATTTATACGTGATCTTAGGTAAGAGGACCATTTTTATGGCGTTAATACGCCCCATCCATGAAAGAGGTTTTGTCTGGAGTTTTTTCCCTTCCCTCTTTATTTCATCCAAGAGATGGATATAGTTTTTTCTATATATCTTTTCCGGGGAGTTCGAGAGCATTATTCCCAGATATTTGATCTCTTTTTTCCAGCAGAATTGGAAATCTCTCTTCAGTTTTTCCTCCTCTATTTTACTCACGTTTATCTTTAGAATTTCCGATTTCCCCATATTGATCTTAAAATTTGTTATTTCGCCATATTGTTTTAATATTTTAACCAATCTTGGTAATGTATTTCCGGGATTACTTATATAGAAGAGCACATCGTCCGCATAAGCGGCCAATTTGTGCTCCTCTTCTCCCACCTTAAATCCTTCAATGTCCGGGTTATTTCTAATTGTTGCCAGGAGGGGTTCTAGGGCCAGCACGAAGAGAAGGGGGGACAGGGGGCATCCCTGTCTTGTCCCTCTCCTCATCTCGAAAGGTGACGACAGGGTTCCATTGATCTTAATGGCCGCCTTGGGTTTTCTATAAAGTGCTTTGATCCGTCCTATCATCTTTGGGCCTATTCCTATTATTTCTAGGGTTCTAAACAGGAACTCCCAGCCCACCCTGTCAAATGCCTTTTCGGCATCACTTGACAAGAGCAGGCCTGGGAGTCCCTCCTCCCTTCTCTTCTGAAGCAACAATAGGGTTCTCACCCCATTGTCTCTTCCCTCCCTTCCTGCTATAAAGCCTACTTGGTCCGGATGAATCACCCCATTCATCAATTCTTTTATCCTCGTGGCCAGTATCTTTGAATATATTTTTGTGTCTACGTTAATCAATGATATCGGTCTATAACTAGCGCATAAAGTCGCGTCTTTGGCCTCTTTGGGGATTACGGTGATTGTAGCAAAAAGCGCCTCACTACTTAGTTCAAACTCACTTCCCACCCCGTTCATGTACTTACACATTTTCGGGACTAGTATGTCTTTAAATTTCTTGTAGTAATATGTGGTGAACCCATCCGGACCCGGGCTTTTCCCCTGTGTACTATCTGCTATTGCTCTGTATATCTCCTCCTCTGTTATTGGTTTCTCCAAGGCCTCTCTAGAATTTTTTGTAATCTTGGTTAATTTGGCACATTTTAAGAATTCCTCTATCTTCCTGTTTTTATTTTCCTCACTTATCTGGTCTCCATTAATCTCCTCCGTATATAGTTCACTGTAGTAGTTTTTAAATACTTCACCAATCTCTTTGGTTTCATAAACCATCTTCCCATGTTTATCCTGTATCTTTCCTATAAAGTTTAGGGCTTTTTTTTTCCTGAGCATTCTGGCTAAATGTTTTCCCGCCTTATTTCCCCACACATATCTTTCTTTAGCTATTTGGTTGAATTTTTCCTTTGTTTCTTGTTCCATCAACTTTTTTAATTCATCCCGTTTATTGATCAGTGCAAGGTATGTTGTTTGGTGGTGTCCTCTGTGTTTTTTATGTTCTTGTTCTAAGTAAAAAATTTCTTTTATAACATTTCCCATCCTATTTTTCCTTTCCTTCTTTCTCCTTGCTCCCTCTTTTATTATTATTCCCCTTATGTAGGCTTTATGTGCTTCCCATGTCACCGATCCCGATGTATCTCCTGTTTCATTTGTTGCAAAATAAAATTTTAGCTCTCTCTCTATTTTTTTGGAGATATCTTCATTTTGCAGTAGGTCTTCATTTATTCTCCACAGTGATTGTCTCCCTTGAGCCCTGTATATCTGCATCTCCATCTCAATAGGGGCATGGTCTGATGTTGTGATTATTCCTATTTTTGAGCCTACTATCCTGTCTAAAAGTCTATGGTCTACTAAGATGTAATCAATCCTAGAGTACGTCCGGTGCACAGGGGAGTAAAACGTATAGTCTCGTGTTTTACCATTCATGATCCTCCAAATGTCTACCAGTTGATTTTTATGTAGTTCCTGTTTTATCTTCTTCATCTGTCCGTTATTCGTCCCCTGTGCCCCGGACGTACTATCGATCTCTGGTTCCAAGCACATATTGAGGTCACCCATTACTATAAGTTCCCCCTTCCTAAAATCCATTAATTTCTCCAATGTGTCCTTCAGAAACCTTACTGGGTTTTTATTAGGGGCGTATATGTTGGGGAGGGTGCATTCTATTTCTCCAAGTATTCCTCTGATGAATAAAAATCTCCCTCCTGGGTCCTGCATCATACCTCCTAATTTAAATTGTACTCCTTTGGCCAATCCTATCGCTACTCCCCTTGCTCTTTTCGATATTGCATCTCCATAGAACCAATTCGGGAATTCTTTTGATCTTAATCTAATATTTGATTCGTGTGTTAAATGGGTCTCCTGCAGGGACACCACCCCTGCTCCATAGGTTTTAAGTTCCCTCAAAATTTTATGCCTTTTTAAGTTTGAGTTTAACCCTTTTACATTATAGGATAGGAATTTAAATGCTGTCATTTTTCTGAGTTTGCTATCTTTTGTACCTCTGGCCTACCTTGAATTACCCCTTTTTATAACATTTATAACATTTGTATCGTGTTTTTTTTCTGGATTTTTGGTTGATATTCTGTCTCTATTGTTTAAAATACACCTATGATAACAATTATAGACCCTTCATTTCTTTGTAAATAGGCAAACTTACTAAATCTGCAGGGGATCAAATAATGATTTTAGCCACTGTATAGGCAACCAGAGTAAGTTTTACTATGTCTTGTTACCACCTACAGTATATTTGAGAAAAATAAATCTCCATGGTGATGCAGCCCATGAAGGACCTTGTCCTCCTGATGGCAGTTGATATTTACCTTCAAATGACGTGAAAATAACTTTCTATCCAGTTCACACAGGGCCTTTGCAACCCAAAGGAATCAAACAAATGTCTTTAATCTTCTAGATCACATTATATCTGATTGGATGCTTGTGGAAGAACTTCCACTTCCTTTCCTTCTACTTAATACATGAGTACCATCATATTTACGTTATATCCCATGACCTTTGTCTAAAGCTGGCCGTAGTTGGATCAAAGTTTAGCAGGGATCAACTAAATTTTGATCAGTGTGTGGCTGTCCCTTGTTTGATTGAGGGAGCCGCCAGCTCCCTCCATCCTGAATCGTACCAGGTCGCATGCTCTTAACATGGGGGGGTGCTTTGGGACAGGGGGGCCTCTTCCCCACAACTCTAGCCGGTGGTTGTGGGGGTCTGCGGGCAATGGACTTATTGGAATCTAGAAACCCCCTTTAAAAAGGGGGCTCCAGATCCTGCCCCCCTATGTGAATGAGTATGGGGTGCATACCCCTACTCATTCTCCCAAAAGAAAGTGTAATGTAAAAAGCACATGAGGCAATTTTTGACAAGGCCTAAAAAAAACACAAAAAAAAAAAATGTCCCCCCGGTGTAGATCCCACGTCAGTCACGATGCCCGCCGCCACCTCCACCCTGAGAAGAAAACGGTCCGCACGAACGAAGGGGTAGGGGCCACCTGGCGGCCCTTCGTTTATTTAGCGGCGAGAGGTGGCAGAGCTATCTTTCGGTTGGAGCCTTCGACGGGAGCAGAGCTTCTTCTCTTTTTTTTTTTCTGGTCAGCAGCCGGCATCCATCGTGATTGACGTGGGACCTACACTGGGTCCTTTTGTAATAAAGGACTTGTCAAAAACTTTTGTCACGTTTTATTCACTTTTACCACATTTTTGGTGAATGAGTAGTACATACATGCATATTAGTAAAATGTACTCTATACTCATTCACATGGGGGTGGGGGGGGGGGGGTGGGATCTGGGTTCTGGGGGTCCCCTTGTTATGTCTCGCATACATATATATATATATATTTTTTTTTTTTCTCCCTCATGTAACCAAATAATTTAACGTACTGAAGCTTAGAAGGCAAACAATAATAAAAAATGGTAAATCTACAGGAGAATCTTTATATTCAACAATGGGTTAATAAGTGTTCCTTTTCTTGCTGGAGGAATTCTTGTGTTTTTAAAAAAAATGGTTTCCTAATGTATGGGATATTACACCAAAGATATATATATATATATATATATATATATATATATATATATATATATATATATATATATATATATTCTTTTTTTTTTTTGATGTTGATACCATTTCCTGCAGAGATTCCCACAAAAGTAAATTTTCCTCCAGCATCAATGGATTTATGTAAATACAGTGGGGACGGAAAGTATTCAGACCCCCTTAAATTTTTCACTCTTTGTTATATTGCAGCCATTTGCTAAAATTGTTTAAGTTCATTTTTTTTCCTCATTAATGTACACACAGCACCCCATATTGACAGAAAAACACAGAATTGTTGACATTTTTGTAGATTTATTAAAAAAGAAAAACTGAAATATCACATGGTCCTTAGTATTCAGACCCCTTGCTGTGGCACTCATATATTTAACTCAGGTGCTGTCCATTTCTTCTGATCATCCTTGAGATGGTTCTACACCTTCATTTGAGTCCAACTGTGTTTGATTATACTGATTGGACTTGATTACACACCTGTCTATTTAGTGCATGTCAGAGCAAATGAGAATCATGAGGTCAAAGGAACCGCCTGAAGAGCTCAGAGACAGAATTGTGGCAAGGCTTAGATCTGGCCAAGGTTACAAAAAAATTCTGCTGCACTTAAGGGTCCTAAGAGCACAGTGGCCTCCATAATCCTTAAATGGAAGACGTTTGGGACGACCAGAACCCTTCCTAGAGCTGGCCGTCCGGCCAAACTGAGCTATCGGGGGAGAAGAACCTTGGTGAGAGAGGTAAAGACGAACCCAAAGATCACTGTGGCTGAGCTCCAGAGTTGCAGTCAGGAGATGGGAGAAAGTTGTAGAAAGTCAGCCATCACTGCAGCCCTCCACCAGTCGGGGCTTTATGGCAGAGTGACCTGACAGAAGCCTCTCCTCAGTGCAAGACACATGAAAGTACGCATGGAGTTTGCTAAAAAGACACCTGAAGGACTCCAAGATGGTGAGAAATAGGATTCTCTGGTCTGATGAGACCAAGATAGCACTATTTGCCCTTAATTCTAAGCGGTATGTGTGGAGAAAACCAGGCACTGCTCATCACCTGTCCAATACAGTCCCAACAGTGAAGCATGGTGGTGGCAGCATCATGCTGTGGGGGTGTTTTTCAGCTGCAGGGACAGGATGACTGGTTGCAATCGAGGGAAAGATGAATGCGGCCAAGTACAGGGATATCCTGGATGAAAACCTTCTCCAGAGTGTTTAGGACCTCAGACTGGGCCGAAGGTTTACCTTCCAACAAGACAATGACCCTAAGCGCACAGCTAAAATAACGAAGGAGTGGCTTCACAACAACTTGACTGTTCTTGAATGGCCCAGCCAGAGCCCTGACTTAAACCCAATTGAGCATCTCTGGAGAGACCTAAAAATGGCTGTCCACCAACGTTTACCATCCAACCTGACAGAACTGGAGAGGATGTGCAAGGAGGAATGGCAGAGGATCCCCAAATCCAGGTCTGAAAAACTTGTTGCATCTTTCTCAAAAAGGACTCATGGCTGTATTAGATCAAAAGGGGGCTACTAAATACTGAGCAAAGGGTCTAAATACTTAGGACAATGTGATATTTCAGTTTTTCTTTTTCAATAAATCTGCAAAAATGTCAACAATTCTGTGTTTTTCTGTCAATATGGGGTGCTGTGTGTACATTAACCACTTCCCGCCCGGCCCATTGCAAATGACGGCCGGTCGGTGGTTCAGTTATCCTGACAGGGCGTCATATGACGTCCAGCAGGATAAAATGCCGCCGCGCGCCCGCGGGGGTGCGCATCACGGCGATCGGTGGAGCGGCGTGTCAGTCTGACACGCCGCTACACTGATCTTGGTAAAGAGCCTACGGCGGAGGTTCTTTACCACGTCATCAGCCGTGTCCAATCACGGCTGATCATGATGTCAATAGGAAGAGCCGTTGATTGGCTTTTCCTCACTCGCGTCTGACATACGCGAGTAGAGGAGAGCCGATCGGCAGTTCTCCTGACGGGGGGGGTCTGCGCAGCCCCCCCTCAGATCACCACACTGGACCACCAGGGATCGCCACTAGGACCACCAGGGAGAGGGGCAACATATGGATGGCCAGGTATGTACCCCATGGCCATCCACATGTGCCCAGTCAGTGCCCAATCTGTGCCAATCAGTGCCCACAAATGGGCACTGATTGGCTCCATTGTATAGCACTGATGCCCAGCAATGCCACCCTTAGGGGCATCAGTGCCATCAATCAGTCTCATCATTGCCACCCATCAGTGTCCATCAGTGCCAACTGTCAGTGCCCATCCGTGCCCATCAGTGCCCACCTATCAGTGCCCATCCGTGCCAATTATCAGTGCCACCAATAAGTACCCATCAGTGCCACCCATAAGTACCCATCAATGCCACCTACAAATGCCCATCAGTGCTGCCTATGAGTGCCCATCGGTGCCACCTATGAGTGCCCATCAGTGCCACATACCAGTGCCACCTATCAGTGCCCATCAGTGCCACCTATCAGTGCCCATCAGTGCCGCCTATCAGTGCTCATCATCAGTGCACGTCAGTGCCACCTAATCAGTGCCACCTCATTGGTGCCACCTCATCGGTGCCCATCAGTGCCGCCGTATCAGTGCCCATCAGTGCAGCCATATCAGTGCCCGTCACTGAAGAAGAAAACACTTATTTCCAAAAAATTTTAACAGAAACAAAGAAAAAATTCAAAATTTTCGGTCTTTTTTTATTTGTTGCGCAAAAAATAAAAACTGCAGAGGTGATCAAATACCACCAAAAGAAAGCTCTATTTGTGGGAACAAAATGATAAAAAAATTGTATGGGTACAGTGTAGCATGACCGCGCAATTGTCATTCAAATTGCGACAGCGCTAAAAGCTGAAAATTGACCTGGGCGGGAAGGTGTCTAAGTGCCTGGTATTGAAGAGGTTAAGGAGGAAAAAAATGAACTTAAATGATTTTAGCAAATGGCTGCAATATAACAAAGAGTGAAAAATTTAAGGGGTTCTGAATACTTTCCGTCCCCACTGTATGTCAATGTATGTGACCTGTTTTTTGATGGTTTTACTTCTCATTTATGCTTTTAGATGTCTAAGTATATATTCCTTCACCGGCAATTCCAAACGTCATGAAATGTACACATTTAAGCAATAATCTGGGCTTTATTGTCTAAATTGGATTAACAAAAGGAAATCATTATGACATCTATGAAGACCTTGGTTTCAGCAGATCTATCTCGGTAGATCTACTACAGTGTTAATCAGAGTCAAGTAGCGATTTGTAACAGGAGTCTATTTGTTAATTTGTTAATTTGTCAATCTTTCATTTGTTAAATTTTTCAATCAAGCCCACTTTGTATGTATTGGCATGTAAATATAAACAATTGTCATTTGCTCAAAGATTTAGCTATGAGTAAGCACCAGTAGTTACGGTGTGTAACATGTTAGCGATCTACTTCATTATTTGCTATATGCATTTTTACCAATAAAGATATTATCGTTGGAGTGCAGCCATCCGGATTCCATTTTTTCTTTGTATGCCACTTGCATACTGAGCCAGCACCTGCACCTGACGGGGGAGGAGATTTTGTGAATCAGACACCTGGATCGGGGTTTTTCTGTTTCCTTGTTAAAGAGGGCTTCCAGATTCCAATAAGTCACCCCTGTACCCCTCACAACCATATGCCAGGGTTGTGGTGAGAAGGCCTCACTGGGCTTGTCCCCCCCCCTCTTTCCTGGCCTGCCAGGCTGCATGCTCGGATAAGGGATTTTGGGGGAGACCCTATGTCAGATTTTTTTTTAATTTTGATGTGGGGTTCCCCTTCAGATCCATACCAGGTCTGAAGGGCCTGGTATGGATTGCGGAGACCCTTATACTGTTTTTTTTTTCACAATTTTTTTATTGCCGGCAATGGTTTTACTTTTACATTCAGCTGTCAGCGAGGAACCCCGCTGACAGCTGATGATTTATCCATTGTTAAGAATGCAATGGCTGGCTTCCCGGCCTGCTTCTTAACAACCAGCTATTCACTGGCCCTGCTCCTTAACGCTTACACACTGTGATAAACACTGTTTAAACGTCGGCAAAAAATGCTAAAATATTAGCGTTTTTATCCAGTGTTCTTTTAGCAGTGTAGCACTGTCCCTGTAAGGCTTGCTGAGTGTTGACTTCATAGGCCTCTCACTGGTTACCTGCAGCTGGTTGCTAAGGATTTCCACTTGGTAGCTAGGGGTTTCCACTTGTCCCACCCTTACTCCCGCTTGCTCATTACTCAATGACCAGTCCAAGGTGTTTGGGGTTTTTAGTATTCTATTTTGGAACTTGGATGGGAGAAGGGATTAGTGGGATACTCCAACTGGAACTATTCACAATGGATGAGGGCAACTCTCACTTGGCCTTACCGGATTATTTGTGGAAGCAGTCACACTGCTTTACCATACTGCCACATGTATGAAGGAATTAAGTCTTCTTGCTCTCACTAGGAGCAGACTTAATGGACTACATTATCTTCAAGATACTCATTAGCATCCCCTTTACTGACACCCGTCCACTGACTCTTCTAGCTGAGGGGTGTGTCCCTCACTCGACAGGCCCCAAAGACAGATCTGTACTCACAGTAGGCAGAATCAGATCCCTTCTGGTGTCTCTCTTCCAGTCAGCTCTGCAGAACCTTTGGGTTCAGCTTCTCTCTAGGCCCTCGGGTGGACCACCTGTTCCCTGGGCAATGAGCACTCTAAGTTTTACCTGACCATCTTCCTGGTAAGCAGAAAGACCAAAACTATACTCTCTTCTAGCACCTACCTAGGAGGGTGCTACAGCAGTTTTTAGCTTTCCAGTGTGCATAAATCCTAAGTTATCTAAAACTTAGATAACTAAAATTTCGCTGTGTATAAGTATAGTTTAATAATGTGAATTTTCACTCAGATAGAGCCTGGTTATAGTTGCTTACTTTTAAAATTTCTTCCATAGTAGATTTGGTTAATAACCTACAATCACTCTGTTCTCCTTTTATGGTAGGCCTCTAAGCCGCTTTTCTATATAATGATTAAAGCAAAAAAGAGGTTATATACAGTGACTTGAAAAAGTATTTATACCTCTTGAAATTTTACACATTTTGTCATGTTACATCCAAAAATGTAAATGTATTTTATTGGGATTTTATGTGATCGACCAACACAAAGTGACACATAATTGTGACGTGAAAGGAAAATGATAAATGGTTTTCAAATTTTTTTACAAATAAATATGTGAAAAATGTGGCATGCATTTGTATTCAGCCCCCCTGAGTCAATACTTTGTAGAACCACCTTTCACTGCAATTACAGCTGCAAGCCTTTTTGGGGATGTCTCTACCAGCTTTGCACATCTAGAGAGTGACATTTTTGCCCATTCTTCTTTGCAAAATAGCTCAAGCTCTGTCAGATTGGATGGAGAATGTCTGTGAACAGCAATTTTCAAGTCTTGCCACAGATTCTCAAATGGATTTAGGTCTGACTGGGCCATTGTAACACATGAATATACTTTGATCTAAACCTTTCCATTGTAGCTCTGGCTGTATGTTTAGGGTCTTTGTCCTGCTGGAAGATGAACCTCCGCCCCAGTCTCAAGTCTTTTGCAGACTCTAACAGGTTTTCTTCTAAGATTGCCCTGTATTTGGCTCCATCCATCTTCCCATCAATTCTGACCAGCTTCCCTGTCCCTGCTGAAGAAAAGCATCCCCACAACATGATGCTGCTGCCATCATGTTTCAAGGTGGGCATGGTGTGTTCAGTGTTAGTTTTCTGCCACACATAGCGTTTTGCTTTTAGGCCAAAAAGTTCAATTTTGGTCTCATCTGACCAGAGCACCTTCTTCCACATGTTTGCTGTGTCCTCCACATAGCTTCTCGCAAACTAAAAACGGGACTTCTTATGGCTTTCTTCTTGCCACTCTTCCATAAAGGCCAGATTTGTGGAGTGCATGACTAATAGTTGTCCTGTGGACAGATTCTCCCACCTGAGCTGTGGATCTCTACAGCTCCTCCAGAGTTACCATGGGCCTCTTGGCTGCTTCTCTGATTAATGCTCTCCCTGCCTGGCCTGTCAGTTTAGGTGGATGTCTTGGTAGGTTTGCAGCTGTGCCATACTATTTCCATTCTTGGATGATGGATTGAACAGTGCTTCGTGAGATGTTCAAAGCTTGGGATATTTTTTATAACCCAAACCCTGCTTTTAAACCTCTCCACAACTTTATCCCTGACCTGTCTGGTGTGTTCCTTGGCCTTCATGATGCTGTTTGTTCACTGGGTTCTCTAACAAACCTCTGAGGGCTTCACAGAACAGCTGTATTTCAAATGAGATTACATTACACACAGGTGGACTCTATTTACTAATTAGGTCCACTAGTTGGTTCCACTAGATTTTAGTTAGGGGTATCAGAGTAAAGGGGGCTAAATACAAATGCACTCCAGACTTTTCACATATTTATTTGTAAAAAAAAATGTTGAAAACCATTTATCATTTTTCTTCCACTTCACAATTATGTGCCACTTTGTGTTGGTCTATCACATACAATCCCAATAAAATTACCCCCCCCCCCCCCCCAATCCCAAACATGGTGATGTTTACTCCCACTGATGAAACAAAAATTTCCACTCCCACAGGCCACATTTCAGCTCCCCTAAAGTCTGAAGGACAATAAACCAGCTCTTTGTTTAGAAAGTTTGGAGACCCCTTGGTTTACATCATCTCAACCTGAGCAAAGTCACTTGATTGTAACTAAGTGATGGATGTCTTAATAGGTAGAAAATCTCTGACAATTGTACTGCTGATGTATATTGTGACATGTCAGGAATGTATACATGCAAGTCTTCTAAACCTACTGAAAGGTCCACTTTCACATTTATATTGACAGCATATGTAATTACAATGAGGTAGTGCAATAGCTAATAGAAATGGTATAGACATAGTAAAATAGCAGTAATGTACTTTAGTATTTGGAAAAGTATTGTAATACTATTTACAAAGTTGACATATTCATGGTTCTGCCTTATAATACATGTTACTTGTCAAAAAAGCTGTAGACATAGCTGATCTCCATCTGAATATGCTAGCTGCCTAGCTATGACTTTTTTTTTTAGTACAGTTTCTGACTGGTAATAAGTATCCGTAATAAGTGTCAGTAACATAAGGTCCTGAAACACAGAATCAGCATGACAGCCAGGCCACTGTATTTTTCAGAAGGTAGTCGGTAATGGTTGTGCATTGCTGTCATACTAAAGGATTACAACTTATGGAGTGCATACGTTTGACAATGAGCTAATAAATTGCTATGCTTACTGTCATGCTGGTCCATTTGAAGAAAGAACGAAAATGTAAATATTGATGATGTTTCTTTATTAGATGTGCTGATTTTTTTCAGAGAAGGTCTTAAACAAGCTTTCTCCTAAATAATCTGCACATCTATAGGCAGTTCAATACTTATTGTCCAGTCACTGTCCATTTATTTGCTGTTGTTTCTTTTTCATCAGGTTTGGCAAAAAGGCTCGGCCGGCGATGTACGAGGCCACTCCGGTAACATACGAAGATTACAGCCCAGATGACAAACCTCTCGTGACACTGATTAAAACCAAGGATTTGTAGTCCACCCAGTGCCCTTATTACATAGATGCCGGAAGAGGGTTGCAACCAGCTTTTAAAAGGATGAAATACTTAAACTGACTAATTCTTTTTGAGATACAGAAAAATGAATCTGAGACATGCTACTCCTTTGCGGGATTCATTCATTCCATGCATTCTTCAGGGCACAGTTCTATGCAGCTGTGATCTAACCCCTTTCCTGCAAGAGGAGGCTTGTAGGCCTTACTGGCAATGAATGGGTTAAATCTGTTGGAAGTCAGTCCTAAAATTATTGGCAGAATTTTCCCCCTTGTGTTAGCAATGTTACAGTCTGAACAGTATGCTGGCATTATCTGTAGAGTTAGGAGACGTATTATAATACATCATTTATCCGTTGATAAGCATATTGAGAGTCTATGATGTTTGTGTTGTGAAACAAAGTAATCCAAGCCAGTGGTTCAGTCTCTCTAACCAGAATTGACTAGACTTGTTATTTGTCCTTCTTCATTTTTTTATTTTTTTTTATTTTTTTATTTGGCTTTCCCTCTCTGCATGGTTCGTTAGCAATAATCCTGCCTTGTTTTTTAGAAAGTTGCTCTCAAGTCGATGTCCCGGTCCATAATTTTGTTGTGTTGGTAAAAAGCGGCTCCTGTACAAGTTGACAAGAAGCAGATTAGAACTAGACTGAGCTCTTTTTTTTTCTCAGACACGCAAGGTTTTTCTATATTGTGAATAAGGCTTCTTCTCCTCCTTCCAGATACTGGTTTCCTACAGAAGGAATCTGCTTTTTAGCTCGTGGATTGCATTGTGCTGTATAATTCTTTCTATGTGATAGGCATTTTATTTCTTTGGTATAGACTTTTTCAGCTTTGTTCTTGGAAACTCCAGATATTCTGAATAAATGTTATGAAAAAACTTTCAGGGCTCATTGTTTTTTTCTTGCATGTAAAAAGTTGTAGCTTTTACCAACTGGGCGGTAGAGCAAGACTTGGCAATGAGTGGAGGCAGCCTGTCTTCCAAATCACTGAGGTTACCCTCTGTCACAGTAGTTTTCTTATTTTCTGCAAATCTTAATAAAGATACTATCTCTGTTAGCCCTCCTAATTGCCTTGACCATATTAACTGTAGCGGTCAGTGGTGCTCAAAATTTTTGGGTGATGCAAACAAAATGAAAAATTCTGAAAAAAAACATCAATTGCAGCCTCACTGTGACATCAAATGCAGCCACTGTGCCTTCAATTGCAGCCAATGTGCCCCATCAATTGCAGCAACTGTGCCATCAAATACAGCCACTGTGCCCATCAAATGCAGCCACTGTGCCCCATCAAATCCAGCCGCTGTGCTCATCAAATGCAGCCACTGTGCTCATCAAATGCAGCCACTGTGTCCATCATATGCAGCCACTGTGCCCATCATATGCAGCCACTGTGCCCCAACAAATGCAGCCACTGTGCCCCATCAATTGCAGCCACTGTGCCCATCAAATGCAGCCACTGTGCCCCATCATATGCAGCCACTGTGCCCCATCATATGCAGCCACTGTGCCCATCATATGCAGCCACTGTGCCCATCATATGCAGCCACTGTGCCCATCATATGCTGCCACTGTGCCCATCATATGCAGCCACTTTGTGCCAATCATATGCAGCCTTACTGTGCCAATCATATGCAGCCTCACTGTGCTTGTAATATGCAGTAGCCTGCACAGTATGGAGGGACAGATGATGTATACCTGCAGTCAGTGATGATGGAGGAAGGTCTCTATATACAGGAAGGAAGGTGGGTTTATACAGCTATATATGTATATATACACCCACCATCTTCCTTCCTGTATATAGAGACCTTCCTCCATTATCACTGACTGCATACAGCTATATACATAGTAACAGGACAGATGATGTATATCTGCAGTCACAGTGATGATGGAGGAAGATCTACATATACAGTCAGATGTGGGTATGTATAGCTGTATACAGTTGTTTGACTACAGGACCGGAAGGATCACTATCTCTCTCTCTCTCTCTCTCTCTCTCTCTCAGTTTCTCTGCTGCTCCTCATGCCCGGGCCCAGTCTACACTGGCTGCCCTGGTCGGGAGAGAAGTGGGGAAGTGACTACTGTAGAGGGCTGAACACTAACCATCTGGATAGAAGCAGTAGTGGAGAAGTGCATAAATGTTATTGTGTTATTTTCTTCAAAAATTAATTCAGCAATATCATTCATCAAGCCAATATCAGATCAAGCCATGTCCACAGTCCACCTCAGCTAGGCTTAACTAAGTAACTTGCCATCTGTTCCGTCAGGGAGTGCTGTCCGAGTGGTGGGGAAACCAGAAGTGTAGCTGCTGACTATTAACATTAGGGCGCTTACCTGTCCAGGAATCCAGCGATGTTCTAACCCATTTTTCAATCGGCTATTGGGTGTTGGCGCCACCATCTTGACTATAGGCAAACCGGCAGTGATGCCTTGTGGCCTCACAGCCTGTTTCCTACTGCGCATGTGCGAAGCGCGTTGCGCTTTGGGAATGGGCCGGCTGCGGGGGAAGGAGGAGGGGGCCGAAATTCCAGCTCAGTTAGCTGTGGCAAAGTGGGAGCAGCCCAGATATCAAGCAATTGAGCTGCAAGTTTGAAAATGACTTGCTAATCTATTACTAGACTTGCCAGGCTGGACAAGGTTGCTGCACAATTGCAAGTCCTCATTGCATGACTCCAGATCCACTTTCAGACAAGCAGAGCTTTCCCTTTTGGGTGGAGCTCTGCTTTAATGCAGATATCTTTCCAATCCCTAACTTTAGTCTTAGCAAGTATACAGAGGATATACAATGCAAGGGAAATCACAATGAATCAAACAGTAATAACCAATAGGCCGTGGAAGAACCTATGACACTTCAGACTGAACTGAAATCCAGACAGGGCCGCCAGCCATCAATGCTCAGTAGCATCCAGCTGAGCTGAAGACAGTAGGTACGTCAGAGGATTATTATTCATCTTCACTACGAAAGAGGCTCTGTACAGGTAATCTTTCAACTTGTCTACTACAGCCCACTTTAAGGCCAGAAACTCCAGCTTGAGCACAGAATAGTTATTTTCAAACAGGGTCAAACTTCGACTCATATATGCTATGAGCTAAAGCTCACTGTCCTGTTCCTGGTATAGAACCCTGCCGAACCCTTCTCAGCTGGCATCCAAATGAAGCTTGTATGGCTTTGCTGGGTCTGCATAGGCCAGTACCGGTGCTTCTGTGAGGCCTTACTTGAGGTGATGGAAAGCTTTCTCACACTGAGGGCTCCACTGCTCTTTTATAGACTCTTTTGACTTCCGAGCCCCATGCCTCACTTGTCTCAACTTGCAGTCTTTGCACTCCACCTCATTCTTAAGCAACTCATTATGTGGCAATATTTGCAAAGTTCACCACAAATCTCTGATAATAGGAGCAGAACTCCAGGAAAGACCTCAATTCAGTCACGGTTCTTGGTGGGGGCCAGGGGTGAACTCATTCCAGTTTCTTTGGGTCTGTAGCAATGCTTTTGGAAGAAACAATATGCCCTAGGTAGGTGACAGAAGTTTGATAGAACTGACATGTGACAGAAGTTTGATAGAACTGACATTTTTCTAACGACAACTTCAGCCCCTCTTCATGAAGCCTCTCAAAAACTTACTTGAACCTTGCTTAATGCTCCTCTAAGGTCCTTCCAAAGACAATGTTGTAGTCCAAGTACACCAGGACCTCCATCAGGTTCATGTCACCAACCGTACGCTTCATCAGCCACTGGATCATAGCCGAAGCCCCTGACACGTCCTGGGGCATCCTGTTACTCGAAGAACCACAACAGGGAAATGAATGCCATTGTAGTTACATAGTAGGTGAGGTTGAAAAAAGACACAAGTCCATCCTATGTGTGTGATTATATGTCAGTATTACATTGTATATCCCTGTATGTTGCGGTCGTTCAGGTGCTTATCTAATAGTTTTTTGAAACTATCGATGCTCTCCGCTGAGACCACTGCCTGTGGAAGGGACTTCCACATCCTTGCCGCTCTTACAGCCATCTTCTTCCTATCATTAGAGTGCATAGGGATTTGGTAGTATCCACTCTTCAAGTCCAACACAATGAACCACTTTGCCCCGGACAAACACTGAAGGGCATTTTTAATATGAGGGATGGTGTACTGATTAGGCATGGTCCTCTTGTTCAAGGTTCTGTAATTGGTACACATCTGCAGCTTCCCGTTCTTCTTCCTCACTACCATGATAGGGGAGGCATAAGGGTTCCTGGATTCCAGAATGACTCCTGATTTCTGCAGCTCAGCCAGCTGCTCCCTGAGATCCTTCAGATCACTGTGGTGCCGTCTTGCTCTTTCCCGGAATGGTTTATCCTTATCCAACCGAATCCAGTGCTGAGAACTCTTGGTACAACCCACATCAAAGTCGTTCTTGGAGAACACCTTCTCCCACCTGGACAACTGATCTCAGACTCTTTCCTACCATTCAGGAGGCAACAACTCAGACAATGAAAGAAACTTCTTTTTGTCTCCTCTTTCAGTCATTTCTGCCAGGGTCCCCGGGGTAGCTGAACTCACTTCCCCTATAAACATTCAACCCCTTAACGGAACTGGATGATCTGTGACATTCTGATGAATGACTGGCAAATTTCCTCCATTCTGGGATAGGGCTTCGGTAGGCATCATCTCTGGAACTAATTCCACCCCTGCTTTTTCTTGGTTGTGAATCAGTCTCCAAGACAACAAAGGAGCCTGGCTGATCCCAAGTCAACTTGACAGTAGCCTTCATACAGACTATTTCACCCAGCTGCAACACCTTTTCTCTCGCTTCCAGCCTCCAAAGTCTTCCCACCCCTTCAGCTGGGGCGCTCTGTTCTTTGACCACTTGCTTAAAGGCTTGATGTAATTGAGGATATATTCCTCTAAGCGCAGAATCTTCCTTTCCAGCCAATGGAACCAGTAACCTCCTCAACAGGTCAGTATTGATCAGCAGTTTTGTTCAGCCCCTGGGATTAGAGACATACAACGGCCAGTGTGTTGAAGATTCCCCAAATCTTCAGCTCTTCCAGCTTACACAGGGGAATATGCTTCAAGTGTTTGTTTTAGAAATCTCTGTATAACAGTGTCACTTGTGCTCCGGTGTCCAGTAAAACTTTGATGTAGAAGCCTTCCCTTGCACTGACACTATGGGGGAAGGGCCTATAAGTCTTCCTGGCAGGTCAGCTTGCCTTTTAGAGTGATCTAAATTCCCTTCTTTCCTTGCTAACTGCTGAAAGGACCTAACAGTGGCCTTGGG
Organism: Aquarana catesbeiana; assembly: GCF_042186555.1. NCBI lineage: Eukaryota > Metazoa > Chordata > Amphibia > Anura > Ranidae > Aquarana > Aquarana catesbeiana. The sequence goes on from NC_133327.1 coordinate 132,753,878, forward strand.
ATGTGGTGAAGCATTGACTCTCTGTGCCCTTTTTCCAAGCTTAAATGGCTTGCTGTCTGGCTTGGGTGGGGGTGTAGTTAGTTACACGCCCTGAGGTCTTCTTCTTGCGCTTCAATCTGGTCTTCCCATCCTTTCAACTTTTGGAGCTCCGGACTTTGTCGAGGTTCTCAGCTGGCTCCTTCACTGTGACCCTTGAAGTTTCCCACCTTCTGAGCAAGGAAGAGTTTCTGCACCTCGGCTGTAAGATCTGGTTCAACCTTTGGAGGGCACTGGGCTCAGAAATATCCTGGTTCTCCACAATGAAAGCACTTTCTTAGATCGGGCTTTGTCATTTCATGTTTGCCTGAGCTTCGTTTGCTCACAGTAGGGCCTGTTGCATCTTGTCCTGAACCTGAACGACTTGTGTCAGCAACTCAACTGGGGCTGTCTCACTGATGGACTTAAAAATGGGAGGGTTTGAGTATTCATCAGTCTCCTTATCGCTATCCTCTGCAAGAACACTCTTTTCCCCCTGAATAACCTAGGCTGACACCTTCTCTATCTTGAGATTAAGCTTTGACAGCTCTTTGAATCCCTGATTCTTTTCATCTAAAAAGCTTCTTCCTCCCTTACTTCTTTCATCAGCGTAGGGGAGGTAGGGGCCGCTTGTGTTCCCTTAAGTAACAGTCTCAGTACAATCAGGTGATTAGGTCTAGCACCCTGCAGAATTCATTACAAACGGACTTTGTCAACATCAAGATGGTCAATCCCTTTCTTCAGAATGATCTGGTGTAAAATTCGATCCACTCTGGTAATATAATTAGAAAGTCTCTCACCGTTACAAGTTGTGATTGAACTTGTGCATTAGATCTGGGAGCTTTTCCACTCAGCCAAACACAGCATACAGAGCTTCAATGTACTCCATAGCCACACAGTCTTGGGTCCGCAGACTACGAATCACTTCGCTGCTGGGCCCCTAAGACTTTCACTTAGTCTCTGTCTTTTCACCGCTTTTGGAACACTCCATTCTTCCACCGCTTGTATGGCCTGATCCATCCAACTTTCAAACTCTTCCTCTCCAGCAGGGGTTGGAATCCACCCCAAGAAGAACCAAAGCTTCTGATATCCCTGATTGACTGTAGCTGTATTATTTTTCACTAAGCTCTCAACCAGCTTGATCATGTCGGTATAGAAGGAGGCAGGGGGCAAACCAACTGTGGGTATATCAGCTTTCATAGATACTGAGCTGATTGAACTGACTTGCGTGTGATCCTCCACCAGATCCCCAACCGGTGTTCTATGCAGAAAAGGAACAAACTTCACTCCAGCTGATATGTTGAACAGCTGGCGTGATATCAACACAGTGCATGCGCAGATCGTCAGAGGCATTATCTGACGCTATGCAAACAGCGGGGGAATGTAGTTGTCAGATTAAGCCTCGCTGTTGTGGGGTGGGTTGTGGGTGTATTGAAGGGTGGGTGTGGGGTGTGTTGCAACCCACCCTTACACACAGGCAAAACCCGCTGTTCAACACACCAAACCCATCATGCAACACAGACAAAATCTGCCCTTCAGCACACGGAAAACCAGCCCCACAACAGCGAGGCACAATCTGACAAGTCCCTGTGTGCATACTGCCCGTTGAATACTGTCTCCTGTCAAAAAATGCCTCAGACGATCTGTGCATGCACTGTGTTTATGTCATACCAGCTAATCAACATATCAGCTAGAGTGACGTTTGGTACTGTGCATGCACAGTCCCGTCGGGGTAATTTTTTGACGAGAGGCATTTTCTCAATAGAACACCGGCAGCAATGGTATTACTTGAGCCTTGACCACTTCTGCCAAACTCACAATGTCCTTCTGAAAGCAGGCTGGTATAGCCACTCTCCACTCCAGCAAGACATGGGTGCAATCCAGGCTGAACTCGGTTCTTATGTCGAAGAGATAGGCCCCTTGCTCTGAGACTGCCTTCCTCGCCAGCTGCCGTACTTCCCTTTCGGTCAATTCGCTTCTAGATATCTCCACCACTGTACACAACTCCAGTCAGTTACCTTGCTCTTGACCCCACACGGCTGCTGCAGATGGGTCCATGCACTCTTCATCTCTTTGCTCATCACACTGCTTGCTAGGGCCAACCACGAGGGGTATCCCGGACGAGCCCCCATATGTAGCACCACCCCCGTAAGGGCCACTGGAAGATAACTGTCACCAAAGGTTGCCCTGACCTTGCAAGCCTCCAGACACCTTTGACACCCTGGGTTCGGACATAATTTAAAGAAAGAATACAATTGCAAAATACACCAGACTGTAGCAAATGAAATTAGTATTTTACTAAAGATTCTTAAGTCAACAGAGAGAAAGGAATGTTAATGCAGATATCTTTCCAATCTCAAACTTTAGTCTTAGCAAGTATATAGAGGATATACAATGCAAGGGAAATTACAATAAATCAAACAGTAATAACCAATAGGCCCCATAAGAATATTTTACCCCAGGTATAAAAGAGAGGAGAAAGACCTATCTGTGTTAAGCTGCTCCCTTCAAATCTTAATGCCATGGACCAGAAAGTAAACAGCACAATTTATCAGATCACAATTTGTTAGGAATGCAATAAGCAAAGTCTGAGTAAGAGTTCCCCCTAATGCACACAGATGTTATGAACTGAGTCCTTTATGTGGGTAGGAGAGAAGAGGAGTGAAATCCTTGTAGCGTAGGTGTTCAGTATCTTCATCTAGCTCAACAAGGGCCCAGACAGGTTGCTGTGCAATGGTGATTGGCAATAATGGATAGCAGCAGAGTAGCCTTTGTGTAAAGAGACGGGGTAAAGGTGCCTGCATGCAGTGTCTTTTGTAAGATTTACTCAGGGTGGGCTTCTGCCTGTTCACCAATCCTGATGATACCAAGGCTCAAGGGAATAGGATGTCCTGGAACAGGCTCTTGAAAAATCTGCAACCAGTAAAGGGTGCCTGGCCCTGCATCTGGTGACACAGGGATTTAGCTTGAGAGTGACCCCCGATAGTCACTCAGTTAAAGAATTGTTAAAGAACCTTGTTAAAGAATGTCCCATAATGACACAGGCAGACTAGCCAGCACCTGGCTACACATAGTAAACGCATATCACAAATGGAGTCTTTCCCAGTTGTTAGGGAGGGCTTACCCGATTTGCAGGCAAAATCCCTTGGTTTGTCTGACCCACGAGGTTCTCGCTGGGGAAGGGCAGGGCGCCATATTGGGAGTACAGCACCGTGGCTTCTCCCCTGTTTTTCCTTGTCATCATTGCAGCAATGCAAATGAGGACTGAACTGGAGGTGACCCGGTGCGTTGTACAGTGGGGCCAGGACAGAGACAGTAAGGCCACCAGAGACAAATTGCTTACAAGATTATTAGCAGATGCTCTGTGAAGTGCATCTGTTCACATGACCAGTGCAGCCACACCACAAAAAATACACAAGTTTAATGTTTGTTATAACACTAAAGTGTTACTAAACCAACAGCAGTAAAATCAGTCTGTATATGCAGTAAAGCATGCTTGTTATACTCACTGTGGAACCTAAGGGTGAATCCTCTGCATTGTGTAAAAAGGCTGTTTGATCGTGTCTTCTTTGATCCTCCCCTTTTTTCATTGTCCCCAATCAATTTGCTCATAGAACAGAGCCCTAGGAGGCACTCTGCACATGCTTAGTTTGGTGTGTATTGCTAGAGAGTTTTTTTTTCTTTGGGATGGTGCATGTGATCAGCACAGGGCCAATCAGCACTGTCCAGACAGAAAGGCAGGGGTCATGCAACCTTAAAGAACAGTCAGAGGAGAATGAAAACTCCTACAAGCTTTAACCAATGCTTGGCCGGACACTGATAGCAGTCACAAGACTGCTATATACTGCTGATAAGAAAAGGTATTTAGCAGTTTATATTTACTCACTGAGCTTAAAAAAAACACCAGTTCCCTTGGCAGAAATAAATGCTCACAGAGTGTTTTTGTACAGGCGTTTAGGAGCTTTTAGCATTTTTTCTGCCATTAACCTACTCTCAAAAATGCAATCCAGGAGAGGTTTTTTTATTCTTCTAATGGTTGAGCTTAAAATATGGCTTTAAATGCAGTGGTGGCTGGTGCTGAATATTTTGGTGGGGGGGGCAGCAAACAAACCTGTCCCCCTCACTCGCACAAACGTGACGTAAATCATAGAGATACCGTAGTCCAGGAGATTCAGGTACCTCCTTAAACCTTCACTCTCCCGAGTCCCAATCAGCACTGATTATTTTTAATCCTCATGTTGCCAGCATTAGTAAAATGAAAGGAAAGTATATCATGTTTACTTGTTTTAAACTTTTTTAACATTTCTTCAGGTACTTCCTGGTTTCTTCGATAGGAAAATTATGTCATACATCCCAGGAGTCTTCAGGAGTGGAGAAGGGGTTTTCTCAGCTAAGCACACTTTCCTGCATACATGCCAGAGCTAAGGCAGATGGATTCCAGCAAGTAAATGCTACATGAATCCTTTGCCTTATTCAAGATGGCCGCGGCCAGAAATGCTAGGGGAGTGTTTTTCAAAGTGATTTCTCAACAAAATATGGGGGAGTTTGCTTTGAATATTAAAATTAATGAAATAGTGTTTTTAGTTTGTGGTGCTCAGATGCAGTGAAGATCCGCTTTAACTCATAGTGTGCCTTCACTTTTTACAAAGGAGCTGACAAAGTAAAAGCTCTAAAACATGTATTGCAACACACCTGAAAACACATGGCAATGCATGTTAACACATGTTTTCAAGTGCGTCTGGAGATAATAAGCTCTTGTAACAGAATGCCTTTTTATAATCCAGTATTCCCTTCTTGTGTGACTTTCTTTCATATGAACTTCACGCTATCAGCTAAAAAGGAACTTTTATATGCAGAAGACGGGAAACCATTCTTTTTTTGTGTTTTCTTTCTATCCATTCTCACAGGCTTTGCCCCTTAAGCCGCGTACACACGAGCGGAATGTCCGACAGAAAAAGTCAGATGGAAGCTTTTCATCGTATATTCCGATTATGTGTGTGCCTCATCTGAACTTTTTTTTTCGAAAATTCTGACGGATCTAGAAATAGAACATGTTCTAAATATTTCCGACGAAACCAATTCCTATCGGGAAAACTGCTCATCTGTATGCTGTTCCGACGGACCAAAAACGCGCATGCTCTGAAGCAAGTACGAGACGGCAGCTATTGGCTACTGGCTATTGAACTTCCTTTTTCTAGTCCCGTCGTACGTGCTGTACGTCACCTCGTTCTGGACGCTCGGACTTTGGTCGGACTTTGGTTTGACTTTGGTTTGACCGTGTGTAGGCAAGACCGCTTGAATGGAATTCTGTCGGAGTTCCGTCGGAGAAACCTTCGGTTTTATTCCGACGGCAAAACCGGTCGTGTGTACGCAGCATTATAGTAGGTAAATTGGTGAAGGAATCGTTTTGCTGTTCTACTAATTCTGTAGCATTGTACAAATTCCATAAATGTAAGCTAAAAGCTAAAGCCCACAACATCTGGTTTGGTAACTTGTTTTACCTCTCATGATACTGCAAGTAGTGAGTTATGAGTAGCACCATCTGATGTCCAATATAATATAATGAGGAATCGATCCTCGAGCCAGTGTGTATAAACATACTTACCTAGGAGGAAAAAATACGCTCCTGAAGAAGCGTCATATCACGAAACACGTTGAGCTTGCATCTTTAGAACATTATCTTGCTTTCACTCTGCTGAGGGAATATACCAGGGGTTGCTACAATTCTGACCCTGGTCCAGCGGTTAGAGTTGAATGTGCTGGTTATCGTTTACATGAGTCTGTATTACTTTTATATGTTTTTTTTTTCTTTTTTAATTTGTTATTGTTATTAATAAAAAAAAAATTAATACTGGTGCCTGTAAAGTCCATGATTCCTCCCAAATGCGCAAACTATAGTTATTAGGATGTGGCACTTTTTACCACCACTTATACACACACAGCATCATCCTGCAGTGGTGTAATCTGCTAGTTTATCCACCTTCACACAGAGACACAACGCAGACAAAGCAATGGTAAGTCAGTAATGGGGTAAAGGTCAGCTGCAGTGAGACAATAAACGTTACAGATGACGAGTCCTTCACCCTTTGCCTGCCATTTTTTGGGTACTGCTTCCAGAGAACAGTTGCTTTTTAATAATAGACTACTTTATAAAGGGAATCATGATCTTCTCTCCACTGCCTCAGAACACCACTACAAAAACTTCACTGTGCACCTGCATTTATAATTTGTTTAACCCCTTTCCACCGCAGCCTCCCTGTACTTTAAGTGGATCACTATACCAGGAGGCAGGGGCGGGCATTGCACTCATGTGACTGCTGTGATTGGCTGTCACAGCTGTCACATGATCGAAAGCTCCTGATCGCAAGTATGCATCCGGAGCTTTCCATGACAGTTTAGTTACTGTGCTGGGTTTGCGCAGGGAGTGCGTTCTCAGCACAGTAAACTGTTTAACTATAGAAGCATATATGCAGCCACTTCGCATTCTGAGAGGCCGCATATCTGCATAGTGGGTAGGATAGGGACAGATCTCCCACTGGCTAGGGACAGTTGGACTAGCATAGGGTTAGGAATCTGTGGAGAAGGGACAGGAAAGGGACTGTTGCTGTGTACTAAGTAGTAGCCTTGCTGTTTAAGGGCCTGGTTGCCGGTCTGCCTTCCAGCCACCTCCCCTGCTGGATGCTGTTGGGTGTCTACAGTATGTATGAATGCGAGTTAGGGACCTTAGATTGTAAGCTCCTTGAGGGTAGGGACTGATGGAAATGTATAATATATATGTAAAGCGCTGCGTAAATTGCGCTATATAAGTACCTGAAATAATAATAATAATAGAGTGTGTACTGTTACTCCTTGTTTGGTTCCTTGTAAGTGTTATGGTCTGGTGTGGCGATGGTTGCAGAGTTGCTGTATTCTCTCAACATTACAATGGTAATACACATTGGTTCATCAACCAGTCTCCATTAGAGTTGGGCCGAACACCCCCCCCCGGTTCGGTTCGCACCAGAACTCTCGAACATCACAAAAGTATGTAGCCGAACCGCTAACCCTATTAAAGTCTATAGACTTGAACTTGAAAAATCAAAAGTGCACATTTTGAAAGCTTATATGCAAGGTATTGGCCATTAAAAAAGGTATAGGGGCCCATGTACTGCCCTGGGGGACATATATCAATGCAAATTGTTTTTAAAAAAGATTGTTTTTAAATGAGCAGTGATTTTATTGATGCTTAAGTGAAATATTAAAAATGAAAAATTCCATCAAACATAGTGCCTGGGGGTCCCTTTAGTCTACCTGTAAAGTGGTGCATCTGTACCGTGTAAAGAACCTGCTCCAGCAAAACTGACATGTATAAAGAAAAAAAATGACATTTAAATTGATTTTCCCTGTAAGCTTTTTTTTTTATTTGGTAAAAAACAGCTTGGGGAGCCTGTTTGTATGATGAGGCCACAATTTAGTACACTCGGAATAAGAGATTTTTTGGATAAATTCTAGTGTCTTTGGCAGACTTTGGATGGAAATAACAAATTTTTGCACCACAGTGAGCAAGCCTTATGTGAAGAGGCCAAATTATAGTACACTCAGGCCAAGATTAAGATTTTTTTTAGCTAAAGTCTGCTGTCTCTTTTGCAGACTTTGGATAGAAGTAACAGGTGCGGAAAAATTGGGCTTTGAGTGTTGGTGGTGCCTTCACACCGTAACCCAATAGAGGTACTCTTGAAGAAAAATCTGTTTATTTTCTTAACAAAACATGCAAAAACAACAATAACCTCAAAAGAGAAGTTTGAAAATAAATTTACAAAACTAACTTGGAAATTGCTTTATTCTTTCATCGCACCACCTTCTTCCTCCTCTTCTACTCATCATATATCCAATACATTTGTAGCACCCTGGGGTTTAGTCATGATGCTCCTCACAAATGTACTTGCCAACAGTAGTTACCCTGGTTAATTGTTAGAGATGCATTGATTTCTCCCTAAGCTTGGCCTGGTTGCACTTTTCTCTTCTACCACTAGGTGGCCGGGCACTTGGTGGTATTAGATATGAGAAGGTCAACTCATGGTCAGATTATGGGTATATGGGGTATCTCAGCCAATGGACAGGGGTTTTCTTGAATCCCTTGGCCTGCTGGGAGAGCCTATATATTCGGGTGGAGTCAGGTGATCTATGTTTGGTGCCACCTGGACGGCTGTCTGGGTGGACATGTGTCATGTGTCCCAGGGTGCTAGGCCGGAGACTGTGCCTATCCCGGGGGCATCTGGCTGCTAGGCTGTGTGAGGGCCTATCCAGAAGTGGGAGAGCAGTGCAGGGTTGGGATTGCGACTTGCAGTCCAACCAGAAGGGATGGTTCTGATAGCCGGATAGGTGGAAGGGAGGCTGTCGCCACAAAGGGACCAACCATCTTATTACCAGAGACCACAGTGAGTAACTAAAGCAAGTACTGGCACAGCACTCTCACTGAACGAGGACGGTGGAGAATCGGGAAACTTCAGGCGGTGATCAAGTCAGGGTCCCAACCAGCGGAGGTGACGCTTGCAGAGCAGCCTTGTGAGTCAAGTCAGGGACCGAGCCGGTCAGCAGGGATGAAGCTTGAGAAGTATCTGGAGTGCCAAGCTAGGGACCCAGCAGGGAAGCGTTGGTGACGCTTGAGGGAGATACCATTGCAATGATTGGAGGAGCTCAGGGGATTCAGAGTCAGTGAATCAGAGGGTCTAGTGAGAGACTGGGAGTTCAGTATTGAAGAACTACAAGAGGCAGTTGTAGTGAAGCTGAAGGAACTGTTACGTTTGAGTTAGGAACTGTTAAAGACTGTTGCCATAGGAGACAGCATTCCTGCATGTGCTGGGGCCTTTCCCTGCACGGCTGGCCTCCTGTTGAAGTCTCTGAGTCTGACAATTGAATCTACAGCTACTTAAAGTGTGTCCTGGCCCTAACCCTCTTTCCCCCCAAAATAAAAAAAGGACTGTTAAGAGAAATAAAATCTCTTTTACATTCAAGAAGTGTCTGGCGCCCAATAACTTTGTCCACCTTGCACCCACTATGCCTCACAACCCACTACAATCAGAAGGATGTCAGCTATCTTTGGCCTGGAAAGTTCTCATTAGACTGGACAAAGCCAGAGATCTTGCTACACATTATTATACCTTATTAGTACTTCTCCAGTACTTTACAAGATATCCAGACAATGCCCCATCAATATACTATTCTGTATTGGCGAGCTGCATGTTCATGTAGCCATCCACAGAGACTAGGTATCCCTTGTATTCCATACCCCACTTCAGCTTCACCATTACCGGCTTTCACCATTACTGGCTTACCTGTAAGGCCATTACCTACTTCACACAAAATCACGTCATTTTGTTGAAGTGGTTGTACCAGGGTGACACCTGCAGCCAGAAGCATCACCCTGGTACCATTTTTTAGAGCTAGCGGTTGGCTTTCAAGCAATAACTGATGCGGCTAATGAGCCACTTGCCCGTTATCACAATTAGTAGGAGGGGACGTCCCCCGGGTCTCCTGTCCCACCGGGAGACCCTGAGCGACCAAACGCCACGTCCGCCAGCTGGCCAGAATACCGAACAAAGTCAGAATTGGCTTTGATCAGGTCTCCGATGTAGTAACCCGAAAGCGACGTCACTTTCGATTTACTTGGCAGCCAATGGTGCAGATTCTAAAAAATTGAAGGTATTCAAAAACTCATATTTTGACGTTTTGAATACTTTGAAGTTCAGAGAAAGTGTTTGGGGTCTTTTAGACCCCAGATAAAGAGTACCTGTCACTGCCTATTGCTGTCACAAGGGATGTTTATATTCCTTGTGGCAGCAATAAAAGTGATCCTAATTTTTTTTTTTTTAAAGGAACAAGGTAAAAATAATAAAATGTAAAGTTGTAAAAAGTTTGTCGTCATTCCACGAATGCATGCAATTTTAAAGCATAACATGTTAGGTATCTATTTACTCAGTGTAACATCATCTTTCACAATATGCAAAAAAATTGACTAATTTTACTGTTCAGTTTTTTATTAATTCAGTGAAGTGTTTTTTTCCCAAAAAAATTGTGTTTGAAAGATCGCTGCGCAAATACAGTGTGACATAAAATACTGCAACGACCGCCATGTTATTCTCTAGTGTCTTTGCTAAAAAATTATACACAGTATAATGTTCTAATTAATTTTCTAGCACAAAATACAGATTTTAACTTGTAAACAACAAGTGTCAGAAATAGGCTTGGTCTTGAAATGGTTAAGGAATGGTTTTGGGTTTGGTGGCAAACTCATTCTGCCGCTGAAGCTGCTGCTGATCTACAGACCAGTGAAAGGAAGAAAAAATTTCCTTGCGGAATGCTCTGAGAACACACAGCCGGAGAGAGCAGGAAATGGTTAGAGATACTCTTGATAAAAGCAAGAATTGGCTTTTCTGTATAAAATTGAAAGTATATGCACCTGTCAAACCGGTGTGGAAAAATTGGGCTTTGGGTGTTGGTGGTGCCTTCACATTGTAACCCTTTAGAGGTAGTCTTGATGAAAGCAAGAATTGGCCTTGCTGTAAAAAATTGAAATTATATGCACCTTTGGTTCTTGGGTGTTAATTGTGCCCATGAAACCTATATCAAAAATGACTTCAAGATAAAATCAACACCCACAAAGCTTGACTTGACTTGACTAGGCAGCCTAGACAGTCTTGCAGAGATTCCAGATCACAAAAACATTTAATCCGCGACATTGGCATCAGGGGCTTGACAGCTGCTGCTAATCCAGGACTGATTCATTTTGACAAATGTCAGCCAGTCAACTGAGTCTTTGGACAGACACTCTCTTTAAACTATCATAAAACCTCCGGCAGCACTGATTGCCCATTCGGAAAGCACTCTGCATGCAGGGCAGCCCAGCAGCTTAATTTCATACTGGGCAAGTTCTGGCCAGTGGTCTATTCTCATGATCCAATAACCCAGTGGATCATCTACTAAAAAGCTCTCCAGGTGTGTTTTCGCCCCTAGATAATCATACCCCATATGATGCAGACACTGCCGAAGGGATGTGGAAGCTCACGGCCCTGGGCGCCGAGGACTAAAACACTTTTTAAATACATCACTGAGGCGACCCCCTTCCATGATCATCAGGAACTTGATAGCTGCTGCTAATCCAGGACTGATTCATTTTGACAAATGTCAGCTAGTCAACTGAGTCTTTAGACAGACACTCTCTTTAAACTATCACAAAACCTACGACAGCACTGATTGCCCATTCGGAAAGCACTCTACATGCAGAGCAGCCCAGCAGCTTAATTGCATACTGGGCAAGTTCTGGCCAGTGGTCTATTCTCATGATCCAATAAACCAGTGGATCATCTACTGAAAAGCTCTCCATGTGTGTTTTTGCCCCTAGATAATCGTACCCCATATGATGCAGACACTGCCAAAGGGATGTGGAAGCTGACAGCCCTGGGCGCTGAGGACTAAAACATTTTTTAAATGCATCACTGAGGCGGCCCCCTTCCATGAGATTTTTCCATGAGACTGTAACCTACCAGAGTCTGGACAGGTGTTACATAAACTCCTCTGTAAGGTGTCCTCACGATATTTCATCCTGTGCTCCCTCTGCGAGGTCAAGATGATTTCCAAAACATTCCCCTTGTAACAGTGGTCAAGGAGGGTTGCCAACCAATAATGATCCTTCTCCTTGATGCCACGAATTCTCGGGTCCTTTCGCAGGCTTTGAAGAATAAAGGATCCCATGCACCACAAGTTTGCAGAGGCATGAGAAGAGTCCTCTGGGTCACTGAGGATTACACTATCTGGAATTGCCTTCTCCCAGCCACGTATTACTCCCAAGGTTTATCTGCTTCAATGCCTCAAAAACTGCCAAAATTCTCCTCCTCCTCCCTCTCCTCTTGTGCGTTCTGTGGCGTCACAAGAATGGTGTCTGCATAAAGAAGGCCTTGAGAGGAAAGAAAGTCCTCCTCTTCCTCCCGCTGCTCTGCCTCAAGTGCCCTGTCCATAATGACACGCAGAGTCTGCTCCAGTAGGAACACAAGAGGGATAGTGTCACTGATGCATGCATTATCACGGCTCCCATCCTTATCTTAAATGGTGACAGTATAGTGCATGCATCCTTTATCAGCAGCCACTGGCATGGGGAAAAAAGCCAAGCTCCCCTGAGCCTGTCCTTGTGCCATACTCACACTGGTACTCATTGATGGTCCTCTGCTGCATGTGCAGCTGCTGCAACATTATCAAAGTTGGCATGTCACAAATCAAGCGTTTTATTGGCAGGTGGAATTCCTGCTGATTTTTAGCCAACCGAACACTGGCTGTGTATGACCGCCTGAAATGGCTACATATTCTTATGGCCTGCCTTAGAAGAAACCTGGGTACCTGTTTAAGAAAGCACATTCTGCAAATTTACGGAAGGGGCAGAATCCACCAGATGGAAAAGCAGGAGTTGTAAAGCCAGCAATTTGGACAAGCTGGAATTTAGACACTGGGCATGTGGGTGGCAGGCAGTGTATTTTCTTTTTGACGCAGCAGCTGGGGCAGAGAAATTTGCCTGCTAAACTTTACATCTGGTGGTGTGCTGCTGGCAGACGTGTTGCAATGACTTGTTACATGTAAAACAAAAGATAGAAGCGCCGCTGAAGTAAACTGTATGACATTTAATATAACAAGGCATAAAAACACTTACATCATGGTAAGTGAAGCACATCGGGGAGTCCTGTGAGGTGAGTCTCTGCGCTGGCTGGGTTGCAATGGTGGTTCGATAGCCTTATCTCCTGTGGGCGCCGATCGTCAGCTTGATCTATTAGGCTGGAACAGGAAGAGGGGCTGGAATGCACGTGGACCGTAGCGGCACCTGAAGTCACCAGATATTATGCAATGCGTTTCCGAACATGTGCTCTGCCGATGGTGATGACAGGCGCGCTCTATTTTCAAACTTGAACTGACGATCGGCGTCCACAGGAAATAAGGCTATCGAACCACCGCTGCAACCCAATCAACCCCTGAGGGTAATAATGTGCCCTGCCTGAGGACGGACCATGTCCACCTTTGGACACAGATGCTGCTGGCCCCCTCAAAGTCTGCCTCTCCTTGTTGGCCCCCAGACATGATGGGGGGCTTATTACCCGAATTTAATAGATACTGGGAAATGTGTAATTGGATGCACTTTATTCAATTAAATAGTGGTGTTTAGTGCATTTAAATTGAGACCGCTGTCTAATTATAGGCCGATATCCCTACTAAATATAGACCTTAAACTGTATGCTAAGATCCTAGCGAACCGTATCTCACCTCTTTTGCCAAATCTAATACATAGAGATCAAGTGGGTTTTGTCCCTGGACGTGAAGCTAGGGACAATACCACCAAAACTATCCACCTAGTGACATATGCCCATCGTAACCACATACCGACCTGCCTTCTCTCCTGTGACGCGGAGAAGGCTTTTGATAGGGTCAGTTGGCCCTTTCTTCAGGCTACTCTCTCCCAAATAGGACTAAGACCTAGAATGCTAACCCACATCATGTCACTATATTCTAAGCCCTCAGCCACAATTTTAGTTAATGGAACTCAATCAGAGAAACTCACTATTTCCAATGGCACGAGACAAGGCTGTCCCCTCTCCCCTCTCCTATTTGCCTTAGTAATCGAACATCTAGCTCAAGCTATTAGAGCTAACCCGGATATACGAGGGATACAGACCCCGTCCTCACAATGTAAACTTCCCCTTTATGCAGACGACTTGCTCCTCTATGTGACCAATCCCCATATTAGTATACCATCCATACTTGCCGAGATCAACCGAATCGGTGGTCTCAGTAATTATAAACTGAATCTCTCTAAAACAGAAGCACTGAACATATCCCTACCTCAGCCGACCCTTTCCTCTCTTAAGGCCAACTTCTCATTCCAATGGCAATCAAAATCTATCTCATACCTAGGTACGGCCATCCCAAGCCGTGCCTCGGAAATATACGCCCTAAATTACAGTCCACTTCTCACGAAAATTAGACGCCTCACTGAAAGCCGAGGGGACCTGCCAATATCATGGTTTGGTCGCATGAACGTATTGAAAATGGACATACTCCCTAAATTATTATACTTATTTCAAGCCCTCCCAATTGCCTTGCCAGCTGCCTTCTTCCGTACTCTTCGTTCCATGGCCATACGATTCGTGTGAAGGGGAAACCATCCCAGACTGAAACACAAACTTTTCTGTACCCCCATCTCCAAAGGTGGGACAAGCCTCCCAGATTTTGAACTCTACCACACAGCAGCAGTGGTCTCCCGTTTACTGGAGTGGTTCCCTCGCCCACCACGTAAAGCTTCCACTTTGGTGGAACAGGACCTATCTTCAATTGACCTCCGGGCTTTACCATGGGGTTATGAACGGACTCATAGATCTCTTACTAGTTTGTCTCCACTGACCAGAGATGCACTATTAATCTGGTACCACAGAAAAGAAAGATACTCACTTTCCACTGAGCCAAGTCCCCTTACCCCTCTATTTGACAACCCAGCTCTCCCAGAAGGCAGTTCTATACAAATCATAGACGATCACAACAGAGCCACCTGGCCCACAGCACGACAATTTGTCAACAACACACTTGGTACTTTCACGTCAAGATTAAGCATCACATCATCCAACGTAACATGGTTAACACGTCTACATCTGACAGCCTACTGTAAGAAATTACATGATTCCAAACAGATTCACAGACCCTTGACTGGCTTTGAACAACTATGCACATTCTCAGAAACCCCCCGTCACACCCTTTCATTGATCTACAAACTGATTATAGAACACACACATGATACCTTACCCAACTACACCAAAGCATGGTCAGAGGAACTCGGGAGGGAAATAACCAAAGCCGAATGGGGTAAAGCTTTTATTTTCACCCACAAATCAGCCATTTCGTTCTACACCAAGGAAAAAAATTACAAGGTTTTATACAGATGGTATCGAGTGCCAACGAATCTCAGGATCATGTTTCCATCAACCACCGACATATGTTGGAGATGTAACTCTGCGAAGGGTACGTATGGACACATCTGGTGGGAATGCGATGTGATAGGTCCGTTCTGGACCCAAATCTTCCAAATCTATACAGAAATCTACGATAAACCACTCACTCCCTCTCCTTACATCGCTCTCCTATCAATACTACCGGGTAAAATTAAGTCACAAAAACACAACCTCTTAAAATTTTTTCTCAGCAGCGGTAGACAATTAATTGCTAGACACTGGAAATCCACTACTCCCCCATCTCTTTTAGAGTGGGTATGTGAAATAAATAACACCATGCTTATGGAGGAAATGCAAGCCAGAGCCATAGACAAATATGCAAAATTTTCCTAAAACTGGAGCATATGGAGGCATTACTCCACGTCAGATAAGCTAAAAAGCAGACTCACAGCTATGAAGGCACCTAGCCAAGTTACAAATTCTACTAGTTCCACACAAACAACCTAATAATAAAGACCCCGACTTGGGGTGAGGCTCGCTGTTCCCCTCCCTCCCCCCCCCCCCTACCTACCTTGCCAGTCTCCCCCCCCGTTCCTCCCCCCACCTCTCTTCTTTCCTCTACCTGTCATTCCAACACTTTTCTTTACTCTCATACTACTCTTTTGGGCTATCTATAGTCATGATTTTATTTTTTTGCCTATTGTATTCTGCTCTTTAACATCAATCCCCTCACAACCTCCAGCAGATTGGTTGAACACCAACGTTTATACGCTGATGGCATTCAGATTACTTGTCTATTCATTCAGAGTTCCTAGACACCTGGGTGCAGCATGATCCCATAGGGGCGTCCAGGTCTCGGGAATTTTAGTCTACATGACTAACAGCAAAAGTTCCGAAAGCTGTTGAGATAATACACTATGTTTATATTGAAGACAGAACGCATAATAATGTATTGATCTACCCATGTATGTTTCTTTATTACTAAATCAGATTGCCCGATGTCGAGCATCTGATCTTGTTTATGTTTTCATTTTCCGTTTGGAAAACTATTTTATATACAATAAAAAAAAAACTTATTGAACCTAAATTGAGACCGCTGACAAAAATATAACTATAAAAAAAAGAAAGGGAACAACAGCGTCGCAGTCAGAAAGACTGCAACTGACAATTTAAAAAAAGGAGTCAGGCACGGGACAAAAAACAAACAAAAAAACGCAGCAACCAAAAAAAAAAAGGGGTATACAGCACTGTATACAACACTAAAAGTTATGTAATGCTGTGTTAAACACTGCACCACACTAACACTACACTATACTCACAGTATGCTGACACTACAGTGGTACACTACACTATACTCATACTACCCTACACTATACTCAGACTACATTAACACTGCACTGACACTCTACGCTCACAATAACACACTAACTTGCTAGTAGCAAACAGAGCCCTGCTCTATTTATCTCCACTCCTGTGGGAAGGAACCTTTTATAGTATGGGGTGGGACTATGAGCACTGAGTTATGATTGGGCAATATCTTCATGACTTTGTTCAATCATGGCACTGATTGGGCTCTGTATCCTGATTGGGCAAAGCCTTGTACCTGATAAGCGGTCAGGTGCATTGCTTCATCCAATTAGGGCCCTAGAATGCACTGTGCAGTGCATTGTGTGGTGCTCGGTGGGCGAACATCCTGCCGAGTGTCCTGCAAATTCAGGTATTCGCCAAAAGGGGAACAGGCGATGTTTGGGCCAAACTTTTTTTTGGCTCTAACTGTTCGCCCAAATCTAGTCTCCGTGTGAGTTCTCTTCCCCCAGGGGTAGTGAGCCTGGGCCACACCTACATGCTTATTACAAAACAGGCTTAACATACTTAATCTTATTTTCCATTGTACGGCTTTTTTTTTTTAGTTTATTCCTCTTTTCCTAACAAATGATGTTACTCTGTGATTTATGGCTTTGAAGAGTAAACACCTAGCCAGTAAATTGTGTTCAGACTTTATCTCGAGGAAACGAAAGCACAGAAATTTGTTAGAAGCCTTAGATCTGATGGTGGCAGCTCACCTAAATGTATTATCTACTTTCTTGTACGTGCATCTAGTACTAAATTTATTGCAAGGTCCTTTTAGTTGCCTTTACAGTACTTATTATGTTCTGTGTTTGTATGATGAATTATTTTAATTCCCGTGGAATAAATCTTTTTTTAGAGAGCAAAATACATGTGCCTTTGCTACAAGCAACAGAACAATGCAGCTTAATGCAATTAAAAGGAATCAAGAAATGGCAATGCTTGTTAAATTTATTGGAGTATATTACTGTAGTGGTGCCCCCGTGGGGTCACTGCGTGTTTCAGCATCTACACATCACCCTGCTTGGTCAGACATCCATTTTAGGGCCACTTTCTTCAGTCAATAAACAGTCTCTTGCTTGTATTTGTTGTTTTTATTAGGGGATTAAACTTGGATGGGGAAAAGGGACATGGGATGCCCAAAGGATAAATCTTTCTTGGTAGAATAAAGGTAGTTAAATCCAAATTGACAGTCTCTGCTACTTCACATCTCCTCCAGCACACTATTTGAGATCACTTGCTTTCTTACACTGACCAATTCTAGATTCTTTTCACTGCTAGCACATAGCTAGGCCTCACTCTGAATAAGTCCTAACATTTTTCTAGTAGCCATTTGTAGGTGGGGGTCTGCAGTCCCCTCTGTGGTATCAACCATTTTAGATGAAAAGAATAATTGTGCTAACTGATCCTTGGTGGACTACTGCTCCCAGCAAGTCCCATGCAAATCCTGCCAACCCTCCTGGCTACAGCAACTCGACTTCAACACCACCACAGTCTCTCCCTCTGGCTCCACATACAATCCTGGCATGTCTCTCCCTGAGCTTCTCACTGTGCTTCTTACTCACGGACCCCGGCATGGATCCCTCCTGAATTACTTTCCTGGCTGTGTTCCCCACTGTCTTCCTCCTGCTCCTGTTCCAGGACAACTCTCAATAACCGTGTAAAGAGAGGCTCTCTCCCAGATCCTGGCCCAAGGTACATTCCCCCCCGCCCCCCCCAGAAAGGGGGTCTCTCAAGGGCCACCACAGCCTAACATGCCATCATCTCAGTTCTTCCACCCGACAACTCCTCCCACAACAGACTGACCCATACCAATCATAGTTGGGGATTGGTCAGGACTCCTAAATACACCCCATGTCACTCTAACCCTCTGCCCTGCCTCTTTTCCAGAACCTTCTCACTGGAAACAGAAACACTAAAACCACTCCCCTGCCCCCGATCAAAAACAAACAGGAGTAGCTCACAGCCAGGCCTGCCTAAATTTACATGCACTGACAGTAAAACACAAACTCTACTCTAGTACCTACCTACCTAAGGTAGAGGGTGCTACACTACTAGTCTTTAGTAAAAAGCCAACAAAAAAGCAACCTGTTTGGATTAAAGTTTGAGAAAATAAAGTATAGATAGGGCTGCTGTTAGAAATCACAGGGCCCTGTACAGATTACCTGACAGCCCCCCACTGAAAATAGCGAAACAATATTCTCACTAAAATACACAAAAATCATTATTAGTGGACACAAACACAATATATCTTACTAATCTCCTGCCAAATCTTAAAGATATAACTGTATTGCGTTAATAAATACATTTCTAAAGTGCGCATGCGCGCGGGCACGGGAGCAGACATGTTCTGATCTGCTCCGCACGCCGCCGGCCTTTCAAAGCTACAATAATCCGGAGGGAAGCCGCAAAACCCGCTGCCTTTCAGGGGATCAAGCGATGAATCGCAGAGGAGGGGGCACAGCGAAGAAAAAGCCCCCACAAGCAAGTTATTCGTTCCGTTCGGGGAACACTGCAGCTCGGACCCCCCCTTCCAAGATGGCGACCGGCCGGAGGACAGAGACACACACAGCAAAGCAGATGAGCGGGGCCCAGAACACTCAATCCCCCCCTGCACAAAGAGCCTCCTTTCAAAATACTGCTGCAGATACGGATGGCACACGGGACCCCTTCTCCTCCCAGTCACAGGAAGACACGATAAGGTCACAGAAGGGTGAGTCCCCACCCTTTTCTCTTTCCCCCTCCCATACTTACCAGGGAGAGGGAATAGATGGTGCAATCTCCCCAGCGTCCTCTATGGAGAGGAATATGGCTGAAATAGCTGAACTTGCCCTAAGCCAAAATAGCACAGTGAGTGAACAGCCTCCCCCACCCCCAGCACCATACATAAGCTTTCCAAAATTACCATAACTTGAAAGTAGACTTCCTACTCCTCCAGGAGGCACATTTCTTGCGCACCTCAGCTCCCCGATACCTAAATTCTAGATATCCCACTTTTTATTTGTCAAATGGCCCAGATAAAAAGAGAGGGGTGGCGATTTGTATCGCTAAGCGAGTTCCATTTACCATTAACATGGTCATTAAAGACAAGGAAGGGAGATATATCATGGTTGTGGGAACAGTTAATGAAAGTGCTCTCACACTTATATCATATTACGCGCCTAACACGGGTCAAGTAACATTTTTCGAAAATATGCTGAAAATTCTGCTCCCGCACATACAAGGTAAAGTAATACTGGGTGGAGACAGTAATGTCTCCCTAGATCAAATTCTGGATAGGTCTAATATACATAAACCCGTTGTGAAACATATTCCCAAACAATGCGTCAAACTAGCTCGGATGCTGTATTCCCATGATCTAGTTGATGTATGGAGAGACTTTCATCCCACAACCAGAGATTTTACACATTACTCCCAAGTCCACAAAACATATTCCCGCATAGATCATTTACACATACAATCCTCATTACTGCCGTCGATCACTTCCACTGAAATAGTACCCAACTCATGGTCAGACCATTCACCAGTTCTAATGTCACTATCCGACCTCTGGATGAGACCACAACCCTCAACCTGGCGGCTCAATGCTTCATTACTTAATGACCATATAGTATACGCTGAATTAGAGAAAGACCTCCGACAATACTTCATTGATAACCATCCTAGCGCCACCTCCCCCGACATTAATTGGGCAGCGCATAAAGCCACTATTCGGGGTAAGTTTATCCAAATAGCCTCCAGAAACAAACGAGATAATATGCAGAAGATACAGCAACAGGAAGAAGAATTACACAAAATAGTCCAGGAACAAAAAGCTAACCCTCAATTAGACTTACGCCATAAAATAGATATAGCACGGTCAGCACTAAATTATAGTCTCACAACCAGGGCTGAGAAGTATCTCCGCTGGTCCAGACATCGCTTCTATACCAGGGGAGATAAACCTACGACCCTTTTGGCAAGAAAACTTACCGCCCGTCCATTCAACTCTGCCATGCCGAGAATTCGGACGAGAGATGGGAAACCTACCCAAAATCCCCAATTGATAACACAGGAATTCACTAGGTTCTTTACCAAATTATACAATAAACCTAACTCATTTCCTACAACCAGAGCAGACGAACTTTTCCATGATATTTCACTACCACAAGTTGCACGAGAACATATAGAGCTAATGGAAGCAGATTTCACTGAGGGGGAAATTTTGGCAGCCATTAAGTGTCTGAACCCTTCAAAGGCACCTGGCTCGGATGGTTTTACGGGTCACTATTATAGAAAATACGCAGCCATATTGACCCCGCATTTATGCTCTTTTTTTAACGCAATACGGAAAGGTGACACACTAGGTACATACGAAAATGAAGCCCTCATACAAGTAATCCCTAAACCGGGGAAGGATCATGGGGACCCTGCCAATTATCGCCCTATATCGCTAATCAATGCAGATCTCAAATTGATGACTAAAGTGTTAGCGACCAGAATGAACACCTTCCTAGCTAATTATATCCATCCAGATCAGGTGGGATTCGTCCCTGGTCGACAAGCCCCAGATCAAACCCGACGGGCGATAGACATTATAGCTGCGCTTAATTCCAACTGGGATAATTTTGGGACACGGAAGGGTATGCTACTTTCATTAGACGTTTGTAAGGCGTTGGATTCGGTCACATGGGAATACATATATTACGTATTAAGGAAGTACGGATTTGGGCCCCATTTTCTAACAATATTACAGACATTATATAATACACCTAAGGCTAGAATCCAGATAAAAGGCTATAAATCACACACAATAAACATACACAGAGGAACAAGGCAGGGATGCCCTTTATCACCTATACTATTTATCTTAGCACTAGAACCCCTAGCGATCAAAATAAGATGCAACAAGGATGTAAGAGGCATACATTGCAGAGATGGCGAGCAGAAATGCTCTCTGTTCGCCGATGATATCTTGATGTTCATTTCCTCTCCGATCACTTCTCTTCCCAACCTATTCCAAATCCTATGGCGCTTCTCGGTGTTTTCGGGTCTTACAATTAATCATTCCAAATCCGAGGCCTTAAATCTCACGTTAGAACAGCAGACAGTTCAACAATTACAAACGTCATTCCAGTTCAAATGGGAGAAAGAAAGACTTCCATACCTAGGTATATTTCTAACCCCCACCATACAGACCCTCTATAAAGCCAACTATCCTCCTCTGTATGGCAAGTTAACAACAGACTTATCAAGATGGGCTGTTAGCCCTCCGTCATGGTTCGGCAGACTGTACTCCATAAAAATGAATCCTTTACCAAGATTGTTGTACTTGTTTAGGACTCTTCCGATTGCTATCAACAGATCTGATCTTGAGGTGTTTCAGAAAAAAATAATGAAGTTCATTTGGGGGAACACAAGACCTAGGGTGAATAAACTAATTCTCTATACCCCCAAAATTAAAGGAGGCCTGGGTGCCCCTAATTTGATTAAATACTTCGAGGCAGCCCAATTGGCCCAATTAATTTGCTCCCATTCTGGGACACCAGCACCATCTTGGATGAAAATGGAATCAGCTCCTTATCCCACAAAACCCATCAGCCACATGATGTGGCTTAACATGAAAGACAGACCAACATTAATGTGCCCTACGCTCAATGAGTATGTGGGACAGACTACAAAAGCCTTTTGCTTTCCGCTCCACACATTCTCCCATGGCTCCCTTGGTGGGAAACCCAGACTTCACCCCGGGTCTTAATCCTCAAAGTCTATCATGGTGGACTAATAAGGGACTGATACGCATTGCTGACATATGTGACCATAAAGGTATATTACCGAAACAAGCACTAATAGAAAGGTATCAACTACCTAACACAGAGTCTTATCGTTACCTCCAGATAGTTCACTTCCTGCATACTCTACAGCGTAAGACTGACATTCTATCTTCCACCCCAATGGAATACCTATGCAAGTCTTATGATAAACACAAAGGCCACATATCACTAATTTATAGCATTCTGACTTCCAAAATGGGGAAATTACCCTATATGCTAAGGTGGGAACAAGATTTGGAGGTAGCGATGGATACTGATAAATGGTATAAAATGGCACAGATGGCTTCAAAAGGTTATATTAATACCTCCCTGATAGAAGCGAACTACAAAGTTATATTAAGGTGGTACATGGTCCCGGCGAGAATTGCGACATATATCGTTGATGCCTCTCCTTTGTGTTTCAGAGGATGCGGCAAAGAAGGTACAATGTACCACACTTGGTGGACCTGCCCCAAGGTCAAACGATTTTGGATACGCATTTATAACTTCATATACTCATTGACCCAAGTTAACCTTACCAAATCTCCACAACAAGCATTACTGGGGGATCAAGTAGAAGGAATACCTGGTCATACCAGGAAACTTATATCTTTTATATTTACAGCATCTAGAATAGCGGTGGCGGGAGCCTGGAGAAAGCCCCTGATCCCTTTTGAAATGGTTAAAGCAAAATTGACGTGGATCATGATTAATGAACGCCTCTCGGCAATTCTTTTAGATAAACAGAGAGCTTTCAACAGGATTTGGGAACCATGGTTGTCCTATTTGTCAACAGGTTTTGAAAATTAATGGATCCTGAGAGGGATCCCTAGGGGTGCACTCAAACCGAACTTCTCCCTTTCTCGTCTCTCTCTCTTCCACTTTCCTCTTTATTATTCCTATCCTTTCCCTTTTACTGCCCGCCCTCTTTAATACTCTTTGTAGGACCTCCTACCTAAGATTGTTGTCATAGTGACAGATAGGAAAAATCTGAAATGTGAGTGATAAGGGGGGGGGGGGGGGTGTGGGGCGGGGGCCCCCCGTCCACAGTGAAGACCCCAATTGGGGTGGGCATTCGGGTCCCGGCGGCGCACCTCCTCTCCAAACAATACAGAGAGGTGGGAAATAAACGCTTGAAATGATAAATAAATATAATAAATAAAACATATATCCAAATGTACT
The DNA here is from genome assembly GCF_042186555.1 of Aquarana catesbeiana. Classification (NCBI taxonomy): domain Eukaryota; kingdom Metazoa; phylum Chordata; class Amphibia; order Anura; family Ranidae; genus Aquarana; species Aquarana catesbeiana. The sequence continues at coordinate 132,777,171 of NC_133327.1, forward strand.
ATGGTTGGTATCTAGTCTGGATACACATGTAAGATGGAGACGTCTGACCGATTGGGTACAGACGAATAGACATACCCACCTCACATAGTGAAAAGTAACAATGCATGATATGGAATGTTTATAGGAGTCCTGTAGACCATATAGGCGGAAATATGTATTCCCCTCCCCCCCCCATTCTTCTCCCATTTAATTTCAAAATGTATGTGTTGTGCAACTTGTACATGTTATTCTTCACATTTTTCAATAAAAATCATTGAAAGAGAAATACATTTCTATGTGTAAAAGAGGTTTTGAAGCTCATTCACATGGGTGCTATGGCCTGTAGAGTGCTAGCCAGAGCATATTATTTAGTGCTAGACATACTACAGGAGATGGTCAGAGACTGCAGACAAAGTACAGGAGATGGTCAGAGAATGCAGACATAGTACAGGAGATGGTCAGAGAATGCAGACATAGTACAGGAGATGGTCAGAGACTGCAGACATAGTACAAGAGATGGTCAGAGACTGCAGACATAGTACAGGAGATGATCAGAGACTGCAGACATAGTACAGGAGATGGTCAGAGACCGCAGACATAGTACAGGAGATGATCAGAGACTGCAGACATAGTACAGGAGATGGTCAGAGACTGCAGACATAGTACAGGAGATGATCAGAGACCGCAGACATAGTACAGGAGTTGGTCAAAGACTGCAGACATAGTACAGGAGATGGTCAGAGACTGCAGACATAGTACAAGAGATGGTCAGAGACTGCAGATATAGTACAGGAGATGATCAGAGACTGCAGACATAGTACAGGAGATGGTCAGAGACTGCAGACATAGTACAGGAAATTGTCAGAGACTGCAGACATAGTACAGGAAATGGTCAGAGACTGCAGACAAACTATAGGCAGGGCGTTTTTTCTCAGAGAATAAGTGCAGGACCTTAGCCACACCACCACCGCCTAACAGTGGGAGAGTCTTAATGGGGCATTGTTAAATACTAGTGGTGCATTCTGCACAGAGTGCAGCATTCAGGAGTGCAGTGACTCGGTTAAATTGATGATAGGCAACTCCTATCCTCATATTGATTAGTGGTTCCAAATTAATAATAACTACTGCAGTAGGGAACAGACACAAAAGATACACTCAGCATCTTTCCAAATAACTGTTCTGCTTTATTATGACGCAATTGAAGGTTTTTATGCACATGATTACGTAGGTATCACATTAATATTACAATTGTACATTTATGGTAACAAGGGGCGTTACATAGGCAGGCTAATTCTAATCAGGACTCGAAAGAATGTAAACATTTACTGAAAACATTATTAGTGCTGTGGGCACAGTGAGGGCAGTGTGCGATACATACAAAATACAATACAATTATATACAGAACTTACAAATTTCCATTACAGTCTCCCCTCTTTTGATCAATATTTTGATCACTAACCATACCTGCTATAACCTTTAACCTGGAACCTCCACACGCTTAGGTGGAGGTAGTCCTGGCCAAAGAGGCAAAAAAACTCCATTGTGGAGAAAATAATAGCTGAGCAACTTTTTTCATTACCAAATGACTTTTCATTGTGAAAAACAAATGATTGATAAGATATATTTACAGAGTACTGGCTGTACACTACTGTGGCCAGAATGGCCTTCTAGCTGAATTGTGGGCATGCTGACTTATCAGCATATGTAAACACAGACAATTCTACATAAAATGGAAGACGTACAAAAGATAAATATGACTTCAACATGGCTAAACTACTTTTCAAATATATATATATCCCTTACAATTAAAGTAATTGAATCAAAAAGTACCCTAGACTGTGATCACAAGAGGGAAACAAATCAAACACAGAGATTTCTTTAATTTAGTCATTTTTGCAGTGTCTGGTGTGGATCCAGGTGACTTTTCCTTCAAGTTTTGCAAAAACTATACATGAAATAGATGCTGTATTGAGTCTCCAAACATTTCCTTATATATAAATGTCTCTTAACAATCCACAAGTCACCTGGCTTTAGTTTTAGATTCTTCCAAACTTTTAAGATCTGGAATTGGGGAGAAAACACATAAATTAGTTTGTAAAAAAACCTTAAAAGATCAGCAACATTCTCTGTGAGATCCGAATGGAGGACTTCAGCTGCTGAGACAAAATATAAGCAAGTGAGTAACACACTCCCAAACCAAATCCCATAGGGAGAGAGTCCAACATCCCCCTTAGGGGCTTGATAAAATATAAGAGAACATTCAGGCAAAAGTTTTCTAGTTTCTTACTCTACTTTGTCCGCTACAATAAAACCTCCAAACTTCTAGTAAGGACTCTCCTATAAAGATGATTTCCTCTGTTACTCTCTGTACTTTCTGGCACTCTGTAATTACAAACTACTTCTGATAACACTTTTTACTGTGGCCTTTGCAGTAGCATTTGCCACTAGACATCCAAAAAACATGTCCATACAGACAAAATGCATACTCATAAGATCCTGACTTGGGCATCTGGATATATGTTTTTGTAATCTCTGGAAGGGGTGTTCAGCTTTTGGTAACACCTTTGGTAACAGGTAAAACAAGAAGTGGTATGTTATAAAAACAACTGTGGAGAACCCTGGCTCTATCCCATGCTCATTTACTAAGGCAGCCACAACTTCTTGTGACTGATGACTCGGTTCATGTGTCAAGCTGGAGGGAAAAGAGTGGCTGGCAGACATAAATGATCACCTTTTCCAAAGTCCTGTTTCATAAGAAGTTGCCCCATGTGGACCACTTGTTCTTCTCCTTCTGGGATCCTTAAAGTTGAATTATTAATCCCAGCTATACTGGGCCAGAACTAGGGTGGAATCTGTGAGTTGCACAGACCCATCAAGTGTTCGGGGCTGTAATGCAGCATCCTTAGAATGTCTGCTTCCATGTGTGAGTTTTAAAGTTAATATGGCTACCTCAGCAAGAACCTGGAAGGCTGAAAACAGCCGATCAAATTAACTTGGCATGCTTGGTTGGTTTACCTGCCGAAGTGAAAACAAACTTCTGGCCCTATAAATGGAACCAAAAGCTCTCTATATCTCGACTATCTATATAAATATACACTTTTTTATAGCTCACAGGCTTTGCTAAAACATGGAGCTCTGCTTCTTGAGCTGGGGAAAAAGGATCCAATGACTTTGAATACAGAGTATCCTTCTGGGTGATAAACTGCATACTCAAATCTACAAAAAATGTAATATCTGGGTCTTCAGGGAGTGTGTCCTGCACTGGGCTCACAGCAGCTGATTCCTACATCATCAATTTAACACATGTGGTTTTTCCTTTCTTTTGAATAAATGTACGCGTTTTTCATTGTTATATTTGTACATAAACAAACTCATATTTTAAACCTTTCATTAGACAAACATTTAGTTAGCTGTATATTTGCTGCACAGAATGTCAGACCATTAAAAATTAAATGTTTGACCAAAACAATATCTAACTTTGTCTAATAGCACCTTTGCATAAAAGCTACAGCTCTGATATATCGGGGTGAAGCCTTCATTACTGGGTCCAGCTTGCATAAATATATTACAATGGCTTGTTTTCTATCATGCTGTTTGTGTAAGAACTCCAGTTTCATGTTTCAAAAGACAACTTTTTCCTGGCAATATTATAATAAATGATAACAATACCCTGCGATCATGGAGAGATGTCCATAAATCCAAAATATTCTTCTGCTTATACCACTGCACTTACAAGGAAAAGGGGCACATCATTTCACAATCCACACATTCTGCTTTGGATTTAAAAAATAAAAATAAATAAAACAAAAGGACCAACAATCTGTATGATGGACCAGAAAGCATCAAAAACTAAAAAACAACTGGCTGCAGGTGGCATCTATCCTAACAGGGTGTGTGGACTTGATGTAATGGGTCTGTTATATTTAAATTTTATTTATTATAACTGTCACATCCTGGACCGCACATCAAGTTATTATCAAGAACCTTAAAATTTCATTTTTGTAGAAAAACTTCTTATGTATCCCATCCATCTTGGCTTTGTTAAATATTATGGCAGCTGTATTCCAAATAACAACCTCATCTTAATCTTTTTTTCTCTCAATAAGGGCTTATTGTATAAATGTAAAATTACAAAATTGTTATCTTAATCTAAACTAATCCCATTTTTACAAATTTCCCCAATAACCTGGATTTCATTTCCAACCAAAGGTTATCTTAACCAGTTTCAATATATCTATATTATTAAAAAAATTGTTAAACTCATATTAGAAATGAATACTCATTATTACTTAATTTTACTTAATTTCCCTTTTTTAAATGCACTGTTTCCACTATCAAAGGGTATTCAATTTGTGCAATACACAGTTAAATGTAACCTTCATTTTACCATGTTTGGAAAACAGATTCAAAATAATTGTGATCACATTGTTTACCATTAGATTTGTTAACTCAGCACATTTTGTTATAAATGTTTTGTCTAAAAAAACTGGAATTGGCATGGTGTCCTTCCAGCTTATCACTGACCTCTCATCTCAGCCACATTCGTTCATGAGAGCACAAAGGAGGGGGTCATATCTGCGTACATGACACACACAAGGGATAGAACTAAAGGTCCCAGCATTCACACATGCATATCATTCTCTCACTTTCTTTTAACTCTTTAATATTTCCCTGCCTTAAATTCTGCATTCCTTATTTTGTTCAGATATCCTTTATATGTAGCTTCTATGATCAGACGGGGAGCCATAGTGCTCATCCCATCTTCTCTCTCTGACAACATGTAAAGTATTCTGTTTTACCTCTCATTTCTCTGTTTCTGACTTTTACTAATTGTAGTACCTGACCCCAAATTCATCCCACAACTGAACATGAAAATGTCCCTTTCTGTCTAGTGTTATTGTCACCTTTCATCCATCCTGCTCACATAGATAGCTGTTTCTCTAGCTGTTTACTCTGCATGATTAACAGTTACCTATTGTGGATCCCTGTCCACTTTAACCATTAATCTAGGGGCTCAGTATAGGCGGAACCGCACCTTTGGTTCATATATAGCGCTCCTCTTGCGCTGGGCATTTTTGAGGGTCTCTTACCCTTCATTCCCTTACTTAATTCAATGCCCATAATGACTGGCCAGTCTTCTCTACTTGTGCCTATACCCTCTTGCCTCTAAACTACTTTATCTAGCAGATGTACTACATATACCTGTGAACAGCACTATTCTTCCCTTTCTTATCTATAACACTCCAATGGACAATAGACAGTGACAACATAACATACAGTATAACCACCAATCAATACAGTTCGATTAAAGGGGAGTAAAATAGGTACCCTTTGTCCCGAAAATGCCTTACCGATCAAGGAAGTCTGATAACTCAAATGTAAGCAAAAGGCTTACCTCAGCCGGCTGATTATCAGAAATTCCCGGATCGTCTCAAGCTCCTCGTTTCGGATACTCAGGGTCACCTGGAATCCCCTCCTAAGGCAAAGCTCGCCATGCTGACTCGGTTAAATTGATGATAGGCACCTCCTATCCTCATATTGATTAGTGGTTCCAAATTAATAATAACTACTGCAGTAGGGAACAGACACAAAAGATACACTCAGCATCTTTCCAAATAACTGTTCTGCTTTATTATGACGCAATTGAAGGTTTTTATGCACATGATTACGTAGGTATAACATTAATATTACAATTGTACATTTATGGTAACAAGGGGCGTTACATAGGCAGGCTAATTCTAATCAGGACTCGAAAGAATGTAAACATTTACTGAAAACATTATTAGTGCTGTGGGCATAGTGAGGGCAGTGTGCAATACATACAAAATACAATACAATTATATACAGAACGTACAAATTTCCATTACAGCAGTACATACAGAGTTCATGAGTGTACTGTGTACAGAGTGCAATGATCAGGAGTGTGCTATATACAAAGTGCAAAGATGAAGATTATGCTATGTACCGAGTGCAGAAATCAGGAGTACCCTACGTACAGAGTGTAAAGTTTAGGAGAGTGCTAGGTAAAGAGTTCAGAGTGCACTGCAAACAGAGTTCAGGAGTGCACTGCGTACACCGTGCAGACTTCAGAAGTGCGCAAGGTACAGAGTGCAAAGATTAGGAGTGTGCTATATACAAAGAGAAAAGATTAGGATTCTACTACGTACAGAGTGCAAAGTTCAGGAGAGCGCTAGGTACAGCGTGCAGGGTTCAGGAGTGCACTATATTCAGAGTGAGGAGCTCAAGAGTGCACAGAGTTCAGGAGTGCGCTACGCAGAGTAAGCAGTGCTCAGAAGTGCACTGCGTAGAGAGTGCACTGCAGAGTTCATGAGCGTGCTATGTACAGATTGCAGGGCTCAGGAATGCATGTCTCACAGGACAGTTTACAACCCCCCTTCCAGTAAGAGCTCTCCTTTCACCCCCAAATCCTCTCTTCCCCACCTACAAAGTATCAGAGAGAGGGGCTGCTACAGAAGAGCAGCTACAACTTACAGTAGGAGTGCAATGTTAGGTGGGGATAGGGGGCATTAGTGCAGAGGGGGTATAGGCGATGATATTGGTGCCAAGTTAATGGGGCATTGGTGCTAAATGAGGGGGGGTTGGCAATGTGCTAATTTATAACTTGGGGGAGAGTTGGAACATTGGTGCTAAGTGGGGGGAGGGGGGCATTGGTGCTAAGTGGGGGGAGTGGGGGGATGTTTGGGATAAATGGGGGGAGAGGGGCACACCTTGGGATAAGTGGGGGATATTAGGTATACATGGGAGGATAGGAGAAACATTTGGGATAAGTGGGAGTAGAGGGAGGGACATTTGGGATAAGTGGCGGGACAGGATGGATATTGGGGATAAGTAGGGGGAGGAGGAGGAACATTTGGGATAAGTGAGAGTAGAGGAGGGGCATTGGGCATAAGTGGGAGGGGAGGGGGGACATTTGGGATAAGTGGGGGGACATTTAGGATAAGTGGGATAATGGGGATAAGTGGGGGGGGAACTTTGAGGATAAGTGGGAGGACAGGAGGAACATTGGGGGCCCAGGAGGGAGATTGGGGATAAGTGGGGGAGAGGAGGGAGATTGGGGAAAATTGGGGGGATAGGAGGGAATATGGGGAGACAGGAGGGACATTGGGGATAATTGGGGGACAGTGGGGAGACAGGAGGGACATTGTGGATAATTGATTGGGGGGGCAGGAGGGACATTGGGCAGACAGGAGGGACATTGGGGAGAATTGGGGGGACAGTGGGGAGACAGGAGGAACATTAGGGATAATTGGGGGGACAGGAGGGACATTGGGGATAATTGGGGGGACAGAAGGGACAGTGGGGAGACAGGAGGGACATTGGAGATAATTGGGGGGACAGGAAGGACAGTGGGGAGACACGAGGGACATTGGGGATAATTGGGGGGGACAGGAAGGACAGTGGGGAGACAGGAGGAACATTGGGGATAATTGGGGGGACATTAGGTGAGACAGGAGGGGCATTGGGGATAATTGGGGGGACAGGAGGGACATTGGGGGAGACAGGAGGGACATTGGAGATAATTGGGGGGACAGGAGGCACAGTGGGGACACAGGAGGGACATCGGGGATAATTGGGGGGACAGGAGGGACAGTTGGGAGACAGGAGGGACATCAGGGATAATTGGGGGGACAGGAGGGACAGTGGGGAGACAGGAGGGACATCGGGGATAATTGAGGGGACAGGAGGGACAGTGGCGAGACAGAAGGGACATTTGGGGACATTGGTGATTAGTGGGGGACATGGTGATGCTCTGTGTATGTGTGTAGTGACTAGTGTACACTGTGTGATTGTACATCGATCGTGTCACCACAGTTCACTTGGAAGATCCCCGGCGATGTCATTTCATTACATGTGCCTGTGAGATAGAGCAGGCACCTCTGCGCCAATCCCAGACTGGTTGCCACAATGGGGAATGGGTAGATTCAGTCCGGCGCGAAGGAGGAGAAGATGGCGGCAGCTCACACAGCAAGGCAGAGACGGGACTCCCAGAGCAACCCAGCCTCTGCCATCGCACATGACCCCATTCGTCCAATCACCGGGCAGCCGCTGCCCATCCCTGAGCCGGAACATGGCGCCTGGAGCACAGCGAGTGACACCATCCATACACATTAGGACGGAGTGACACTCGCACCGGATGCTGCGCTGTGCCCCCCTAAATTTTGCGCCCGGGGCCACGGCCCCCTCCGCACCCCCCACGCTACGCCACTGAGTGGAGGTAAAGAGAAGCTATGACTAATGTACTGTAACACTATACTGGCATCCTCTCCTCTCTACAGCTAAAAGAATATAATTTTCACACACTAGTAGGGGGTGTATGTATATTTATTCTAAAGCCTGGTACACACTAACAGGTTTCTTTTTTCGTTCAACCCAGTGGGCAGAATGAAGAAAAACCAAAGAGCTTGGGAGGAGCCCCTGTACTAACTTTCCAATGTTAGTACATCATTCTCCCCCGTTGAGCTATCGTGTTGTGATAGGGGGACGCACCCCCCCTTGCCAGAACACATCTGTCAGCGCTCTGAGGCATTGGCTGAGATCACTGATTGGGTGCAGATCAGCAAACCTATTTCGGTCATGCCTCTTTTTTGGCTAGCTTCTGTCAAATTGGCTGCTGTACACACGGGCCAGTTTCTATTGAACCCGCCAATGCCGCCCGATATTCGGCCTGTGTGTATGGCCCTTAAGATGGGCTTTTTAGTATGAGGACCACATCATGTATTTTACAAATATTCACAGGCTGAAAAAATTTTATAAATGAGTGAATCAAATTAAAATGAATTACTACGTTTTACCTGGAGATCAGCGTAATATGATTTAGAACAACAGATAAAAATCTTCTGTAAAACAAAGCGAATAGGGATTCTCCCCAAGCAAACAGCAATAATCTGTAAGTAGCTTCAGATGAGATAAGATTGTTGTTTAACACAGGTCAGGTTACAGGCAAAACTTCCAATGGCCAGTCCCATTGATTGTATAGTTCTAGAAGTTCTGCAATTGAGATTAAAAAAATCACACATCAATGGTAATCATATCAGTTACATAAATGATTTCCATCCAATCCCAGGGCATTATTTATTTAGTCACATGAATGCCCATGTCAACAGCATACCTTGGCCCGTGACTTTACAGAGCTTTTTTTGCTGTTTCTGGAAAATTCCCCTTATCAATTACAGACATGATACAGCAATAGTTATCATTGAAAACATGTTTACCAAGTGTTCATGTACCTTTATTAAGCTTATAATAAAAACACCTGTAAGATGGCTGACACTACAATAAAATGGTGGGAGAACAGGGGATTCAGCAAAAGACCATCCTAAAATTCCCCTCACAAAAGCAAAAAAATTCCAAATAAACTTGAGTCTCGCTTTATATCAGAGTGCCCATCAATATCCCCCTTACATCAGATTTACCAATACATGAGAGCCACATCGGAGTCCTTCCTTACATCAGAGGGCCAGGCAAAATCTTGCAGTGGGCCATATTTGACCCAAGGGCTGTATTCTGGAGACCCCTGTTCTAAAAGGCTGATCAGCCAACAGTTTAATCGCAGAAAAGTGACTTAATGTTTAATAGTGAGACATTAACAGCTGGGGGATTTGTACATTAAAAATAGAGAAATCAATTATTAAAGCTAAAAAGCAGAGTTTTCTTTGAGTTGTCCTTTAAAGTGTTTGTAAACCTCAGACATGAAATATGAACAAAGAATTTCTCTCTACAGTGTGTACTTGTCTCTATCCAGAGCACTAAGTGCCATTTCTGTCTGCTGATTAGATTCTCTGCTATCAGCATGAATCACTTCTGACAGGTTTTCCTGACACCAAGAGAAAAATGGTGACGGGGAGGGACCTCCTGTTGATTAACAGCCTCAGCTCTGTTCCTTTGTGCTAATGAAGTGTGTCCCTTCCCTCCAATCAGCTCTCAGAGCTCGGATATATTGGTTATTTTACTAATTTTGTTTCAGAATTTGTTCAGTGCCGTTTCAGGATTTGTTTATTTTGGTTTGGAGGGTTTAGTTTTGTTTATTCGTTTCCTAACGAATTCCAAATTTTCAGAACGATTCGAATTTTTGGATCGGTCGAAAAATGATTGACTAATTCGAATTCTGTGTGAAGAATAGCTGTTTGTTAAGCAGCGTTCCGGGTAGCGGGCCGCCACGTCCTTAACAACCAATGACTCATCAGCTGTCAGCTGGGCTTCTCCACTGACAGCTGAAATGTAAACAAGACCATGCCGGCAATAGAAAATTCAGAAAATAAACAGCATGGGTTCCTCCCTTCAATCTATACCATGCCCTTTGGGTCTGGTATGGATTCTAAGGGGAACCCCATGCCAAAATAAAAAAAAAAAAAAACGGCATGGGGTCCACCCCAAAATCCATACCAGACCCTTATTCTAGCATGCAGCCCGGTAGGCCCCCCCTGAGTCATACCAGACCACATGCCCTCAGGGGTGCTTTGGGGCCCCCCTACCTATTCACCAAAAACGTGTAAAGAGTGAATAAAGACAGTAAACGAGTTTTTGACAACTCCCTTTAAAAAAAAAACAAAAAAAACAATGTCCCTCGATGTAGATCCATCTCACACCACCCGCTGTATTCAAAAAAAGTTTTTTCTTCGTTTTTCGGGTCTACTGTTTTTCTTTATTTTTGACACTTTTTTTGGTGAATGAGTAGGGGTACAATGTACCCAATACTGAGTCACATAGGCGGGGAGCCGGGACCTGGGGGCCCCCTTGTCAAAGAGGGCTTCCAGATTCCGATAAGCCCCCTGCTCACAGACCCCCAGAACCACCTCCCAGGGTTAATTTGAAGAGACCCTTATCCACATTAACATGGGGACAAGGTGCATTGGGGTTGAGGAGCCATGTTGAGGACATGTGGCCTGGTATGGTTCAGGAGGGGGGGCGCTCACTCATCTCCCCCCCTTTCCTGGCCTGCCAGACTGTGTGCTCAGGTAAGGGTCTGGTATGGATTTTGAGGGGGAAAACCAAAGCCGTCTTTTCTTTATTTTTTTTTAAATAGCCGGGACGGCAGGAGTCAATTTAGATGCGTGCCCCAGGGGGGGCACGCGGCGCGGCGATTGGTGGTGCGGCGTGTCAATCTGACACACCGCTACACCGATCTCGGTAAAGAGCCTCTGATGGAGGCTCTTTACCAAGTGATCAGCCGTGTCCAATCACAGCTGATCACAGTGTAAACAGGAAGAGCCGTTTATCGGCTTTTCCTCACCCGATCGGCGGCTCTCCTGACGGGGGGGGTCTGTGCTAATTGTTTATCAGCGCAGCCCGCCCCCCGCGGATGCCCACACTGGGCCACCAGGGATGCCACCAGGGTGCTCACCACACATTAATGAGCAGGTATGCCCCCCATGGTCACCAGGGATGCCACACAGTGCCCTAAAAGATGCCAAGCAGTGCCCACAAATGGTGCTAGTCAGTGCCCACAATGACTGCCTGCCAGATGTCTCCTCATCAGTGCCACCCATCAGTGTCCATCAGGGCCACCTACCAGTGCCACCTATCAATGTCACCCATAAGTACCCATCAGTGCAGCCTTTCAGTGCCCATCAGTGCCGCCTATGAGTGCCCATCAGTGCCGCCTATCAATGCCCATCAGTGCTGCATACCAGTGCCACCTATCAGTGCCCATCATCAGTGCCACCTCATTGGTGCCACCTCATCAGTGCCCATCAGTGCCGCCTTATCAGTGCCTGTCAGTACAGCCTCATTAGTGCCCGTCAGTGAAGGAGAAAACTTACTTACCGGTATTTACAAAATTTATAACAAAAACAAAGAAAAACTTTTATTTTTTTCAAAATTTTCAGTTTTTTTTATTTGTTGCGCAAAAAATAAAAACCCCAGCAGTGATCAGATACCACCAAAAAAAGCTCTATTTGTGGGAACAAAATGATAAAAAATGTGTTTGGGTACAGTGTAGCATGACTGTGCAATTGTCATTCAAAGTGCGACAGCGCTGAAAGCTCCTTATATGTGAGTGTAATACAGTACTGACCTTACAGCACTGGGAACAAACAAACCTCAGAGTTCAGCTGTATGATGCTTGTGAAGAAGTAGATTCACCTCCGTGGAACTACAAGTCCTACCAGAAGTCTGTAAAAGAACTCAGCAATACTGTGCTCTCTACTGGAATGGGCGGGTGCTCTCTCACCACAATAGACTCAGAGACTGTGATTCTCCGTCTGGACTCCCCTCCTGATGTCTCCATCTGGTGAAAATGGCGCCGCCACGCCGTGCTGCAACTCCCAGTGGGCTGAAATGCAGTGACTTCCAGTTGCTCTGAAGCGCAGGCTGGTCCGCTTGCTGGAATAGCAGGGCTGTCCTCCAAGATCCTTTAGAGGCAGGCGATCTGGTTCTCCGCTGTATAGGCCGCAGTCTCTCACTCCTGGTGACACACAGACCTCCAGCTGGCTTGCATTGAATGGCGCCCACAAAAGGCTGAAAGATGGCCACGCTGGTCCTTTTATTACTGCTCCCAGCATGCAGTGCTGTGTGCTTTGCATTGTCTGTATTGTAATTCAGGGCTGATCCAGCTAACAGAGTCACTTCATCCTCCAAACTACATCGCCCACAATGCTTTGCTGCATTTTCCTTTACTGCATTTTCCTTGTGATTGGCTGGGGAGGCTACAGAGCAAGCAGTTCTGTGTGTCTCTGTGTTTGTGAGAGAAAAGGAAAGGGGGTGAAAAGCCCACGCAGCTGCTAGCAGGCAACTCTCTCTCTCATAGATGCAATCAGCCTGGAGAGGTACCTGCTACACAGGGTTTTAAGTGTTTTTTTTCTTAGCTCACAAGCAGGCAAAAGTGGTATGTACTTTTATTTCTGTCTAGTTATTAGTTTCAAGTCATGTTTGTTTTAAAAGAAATTCACTGTATGTCTGCTGATTTGTCCTTCATAGTTGTTCTTTTTATTTAGTTCTAAGTAGGGATGAGCCCGATGTTGGAGTTGAACGTAAGTTCGACTTGAACATTGGGTGTTCGTCTGTTCGCTGCAAATTTGAAAGCCGCGGAACACCGTTAAAGTCTATGGGACATTAACATGAAAACCCAAAAGTGCTCATTCTAAAGGCTTACAGTATCTCACAAAAGTTAGTACACCCCTCATATTTTTGGAAATATTTTTTAAAGTAGTAAAGTAGAAATATTTTATGTAAAGTAGTGAGTGTACAGCATGTATAACAGTGTAAATTTGCTGTCCCCTTAAAATAACTCAGCACACAGTCATTAATGTCTAAACCGCTGGCAACAAAAGTGAGTATACTCCTAAGTGAAAATGTCCAAATTGGGCCCCAAGTGTCAATATTTTGTGTGGCCACCATTATTTTACAGCACTGCCCTAACCCTCTTGGGCATGGAGTTCACCATTAATTCACAGGTTGCCACTGGAGTCCTCTTCCACTCCTCCATGACATCTCGGAGCTGGTGATGTTAGAGAACTTGCGCTCCTCCATCTTCTGTTTGAGGATGCCCCAAAGAAGCTCATTAGGGTTTAGGTGTGGAGACATGCTTGGCCAGTCTATCACCTTTACCCTCAGCTTCTTTAGCAAGGTAGTGGTCGTCTTGGAGGTGTGTTTGGGGTCGTTATCATGTTGGAATACTGCCCTGCGGCCCAATCGCCGAAGGGAGGGGATCATGCTCTGCTTCAGTATGTCACAGTACATGTTGGCATTCATGGTTCCCTCAATGAACTTAAGCTCCCCAGTGCCGGCAGCACTCATACAGCCCCAGACCATGACACTCCAACCACCCTGCTTGACTGTAGGCAAGACACACTTGTCTGTGTACTCCTCATCTGATTGCCGCCACACACGCTTGACACCACCTGAACCAAATAAGTTTATCTTGGTCTCATCAGACCACAAGACATGGTTTCAGTAATCCATGTCTTTAGTCTGCTTGTCTTCAGCAAACTGCAGGCTTTCTTGTGCATCATCTTTAGAAGAGGCTTCCTTCTGAGACGACAGCCATGCAGACCAATTTGCAGCATGCAGCGTGCGGTGTATGGTTTGAGCACTGACAGGCTGACCCCCCAACCTCTGCAGCAACGCTGGCAGCACTCTTACGTCTATTTCTCAAAGACAACCTCTGGATATGATGCTGAGCACGTGCACTCAACTCCTTTGGTCAACCATGGCGAGGCCTGTTCTGAGTGGAATCTGTCCTGTTAAATCGCTGTATGGTCTTTCCCACCGTGCTGCATCTCAGTTTCAGGGTCTTGGCAATCTTCTTATAGCATTGGCCATCTTTATGTAGAGCAACAATTCTTTTTTTCAGATCCTCAGAGTTCTTTGCCATGAGGTGGTATGTTGAACTTCCAGTGACCAGTATGAGAGAGTGAGAGCAATAAAACCAAATTTAACACACCTGCTCCCCTTTCACACCTGAGACCTTGTAACACTAATGAGTCACATGACACCAGGGAGGGAAAATGGCTAATTGGGCCCAATTTGGACATTTTCACTTAGGGGTGTACTCACTTTTGTTGCCAGCAGTTTAGACATTAATGGCTGTGTGGTGAGTTATTTTGAGGGGACAACAGATTTACACTATTATACAAGCTGTACACCCACTACTTTACATTGTAGCAAAGTGTAATTTCTTCAGTGTTGTCACGTGAAAAGATATAGTAAAATATTTACAAAAATGTGAGGGGTGTACTCACTTTTGTGAGATACTGTATATGCAATTTATTGCCATTAAAAGTGTATGGGGACCCAGGTCCTGCCCCAGGGGACATGTATCAATGCAAAAAATAAGTTTTAAAAACGGCCGTTTTTTCTGGACCAGTAATTTTAATAATGCTTAAAGTGAAACAATAAAAATGAAAAATTCCTTTAAATATCGTGCCTGGGGGTTATCTATAGTACGCCTGTAAAATGGTGCAGTTTTCAGTGTTTAGAACAGTACCACAGCAAAATGACATTTCTAAAGGAAAAAAGTAATTTAAAACTAATCGCGGCTGTAATGAATTGTCGGGTTACTAGGCCCTTTGGGTCTGGTTTGAATATTAAGGGAAACTCAGAACCAGAAATTATAAAAAAAATTATGTCGGGGTCCCCCCAATATCCATACCAGGTCCTTCAGGTCTGGGATGGATATTAAGGGGAACCCTGCACCAAATTAAAAAAAAATGACATAGGTGCCCCCCCAAAATCCATACCAGACCCTTATCTGAGCACTCAACCTGGCAGGCTGCAGGAAAAGAGGGGGGGACGAGAGAGTGCCCCCGCCTCCTGAACCGTACCAGGGCACATGCCCTCAACATGGGGAGGATGCTTTGGAGTCACCCCCAAAGCACCTTGTCCCCATGTTGATGGGGACAAGGGCCTCATCCCCACAACCCTTCCCCGATGGTTGTTGGGGTCTGCGGGTGGGGGGCTTATCGGAATCTGGAAGCCCCCTTTGACAAGGGGACCCCCAGATCCCGGCCTCCACCCCATGTGAATTGGTAACGGGTACATTGTACCCCTACCATTTCACAAAAAAGGGTCAAAAATAGTAAAAAAGACAGGAGACACTTTGGGACAAGCCCTTTATTAAAAGAAAGAAAAATAAAAATGTCCCGCAATGTAGATCCATCCCAGGCTGCCCGATGAGCCGAAACAAGAAAAAAAAAAGCTGCAACAGCTCCGCCTCCAAATGATGCGTCTTCTCGGGGCCACTTGGCGAGGTAAACTGGCGACTAGGGGACACACAGAGAAGGGAGGGGGAGGAGGGGGGACAGAGGAGACAGACACAGGATAGCAGGATGCGGATGACGGAGGCACGCAAACAGACCATGATGTCAGAGGCTCAGCAGCCATGATTATCAGAGGGGAGGGGAGAACTGGCAGGATCAGCCAGGTATTACAGGGTACCAAGTTACAAAGCACAAGCCTGTAATCCTTTAAAGGAGCAGGATCCTTTTTTTTTGGGGTTAACAAACGGTTTAAGGAGCCTGCGGTGTAGCCGTCTTTCCAGGTTTCAGGTCATAGACCTCTTTTCTTGACACTTCTTGTTCCACCCAAGTTCGATGTTTAATGAACTGTTGGACTTCTGACAGCCGTGGCCTCCACTCTCAAATCTAAGATGCTAGAGTATACTCTGGTTCTTCAGTGGGGACAACACCCCATAGGTCTGTGGGGCCCCCAAGAATATGACCAAACATAACGTGGTAAGGGGAGCGACCTGTCGCTGAGTGCACCTTATGGTTATACTTCCAGACCACTTCAGCTAAGTAATGGGTCCATCTGATTAATTTCTCACGGGCCAGTCCCCTCAACAGTTGAATCAGATTACGATTTAAATCTCTCACGTGCTCATTTACCCTGTGGGTGGTACGGGGTCGTATGTGTCTTTTTGACATCAAAGGAATGACACAACGCCTGGAAGAACTCACTTTAAAAGTAGGGGCCTTGATCAGAATGTATTTTCTGAGGGCAGCTGTAAGGGAGACAAAAGTGCTTCCATACTGTTTGAGCTGCAGTCTTTGCAGCCTGGTCACGAGTTGGCAAGGCTACTGCAAACTTGGTAAAGTGGTCCATCATAACAAGGACATGGCGATATCCATCACCTGACATTTCCAGGGTGAGGAAGTCCACTGTTAGCACTTCCAATGGGGCAGATGTGCTCCAAGTCATGGGAGGCACCTGGGCTTCAGCCCCCTTCGTCACTGAGCATACCAAACAGTGTTGACATACTTGCTCAATTAACTGCAAGAGCCCCACAAACATAGCTCTCCTTTTGAACCATGCAAATATCTTGTAGATACCCCAGTGTCCTCCTTCCACGTGAATTCTTTCTGCCACTGGTCGAGCTTGGGCCCGTGACAGTACGACCTGCCAGGTTACTGATGAGTCATGGGGGAACATTATCCTGCGATACAATATGCCATCTCTCAAGACAAGACAGGACCACTCACTCAACAGTTTCTGTGTTTCTGGTAGCAGTTTTGACCTTTCTCTTCTACTAGGACACCACCGTAGTTGTACTTCCTCTTTTATTGGGGCAATCACGGGGTCATCCTTCTGCATCTCTGCCCAGTTGTACTCTTCCAGTACATTGATGAGGTTCACCTGTGGCCTACTCTTATGTCTTGTCCCCATCAAGGGTGGAATCTCTTCTTCTTCAGCCTCCTCATCCACATCTCGCTGTGGTTGTACTGAGGGGTGCCATGATTGGGCATCGGCCACCTGGTTACCTTTTCCTGGGTGGTAATGCAGGGAGAAGTCAAATTTTGCTAGACGTGTCACCCATCTTTGTTCCAGAGCACCGAGTTTGACTGTCTGGAGTTATACTAAGGGGGTTGTTATCTGTCCAGACTTCGGACCTAGCACCTGTGAAATACTCTGTGAAACGTTCTGTGACGGCCCACACCAATGCTAACAGTTCCAGCTTGAAGGAGCTGTAGTTTGCAGGGTTTCTCTCGGTTACATGAAGGCTGTGACTGGCATAATTAATAACCCTCTCCTCACTATCTTGCACTTGTGAGAGCACGGCCCCCAGGCCCTGGTTACGAGCATCAGTCCGTAGCCAGAAGGGAAGAGAGAAATTATCAAAAGCCAATAAAGGGGCTGACATTAACTGCTGCTTTAAGACGTCAAATGCTTCTTGCCGTTCCGGTCCCCATTCCGCCTTCTTGTGGCCCCCTTTCTGGTCTACTCCTTTTAGTAAGTTCTGGAGTGGAGCAGCATGATGCGCGTAGTGCTTGATGAAGTGTCGATAGTACCCTGCTAACCCTAGGAAGGCTCTAGCTTCAGTCACAGTTGTCGGGGCTTTCCACTCCTGTATGACCTTGATCTTCTCTGGGTTGGGATGCACTCCTTGTTTGGAGATGACATGTCCTAGATAGTCAATCTCAAGTTTAAATGTGTGGCATTTCTTTGGTTTAAGCTTCAACCCATACTGGTGTAGCCGGGCTAGCACAGCATCTAGGTGGGCAAGGTGTTCTTCAAAGGTGGCAGAGAACACCACTCTATCATCTAGATAAATCAGGATGCTATCTAAGTTCATGTCTCCCAGACAATTCTCCATTGTCCTCTTGAAGGTAGCCGATGCATTGTTCAACTCGAAAGGCATCCTTTTGAACTGCCAAAGACCCATAGGAGTGATGAAAGCAGTTTTTAGGCGATCTGCTTTGGCAACAGGGATCTGCCAATACCCACTGGCAAGGTCAAATGTAGAAAAGAACTTGGCTTTCCCTAGGGCAGCTAGGGATTCTTCAATTTGTGGCAGAGGATAGGCGTCTCTAGTAGTGACAGCATTCAACCGTCTATAATCTACACAGAAACGGAGGGTGCCATCCTTTTTCCGCACTGGGACAATGGGAGCTGCCCATGGGCTCTTGCTGTCTTCAATTACGCCTTGTTACATCATTTGTTCCAAAATCTGCTTGAATTCCTGATAAAGATGAAGAGGTATGCTTCTGCAGCGCTCCCGGATGGGTTGACTCTCTCCCATGGAGATCTCATGTTCAATCACATTGCTACAGCCCAGGTCAAAATCCCCCTTTGAAAACACCACTGACCATCTATCCACCAATCACTTTACTGCTTTCGCTTGAGTGGGTGACAGTTCCTCAGTGGACAGCTGTAGAAATGGGAGTATCTGTTCTCTTGCCAATGCTTGGTCTGTTCCTGCTGACCATTTGGCAACATTCACTTCTGCTACATAGCGTCGGAACTTCTGGAGCTCTATGTGGTCCACTCTAGGAGTGATCACACCTGTAATTAGGGCCAGTTCTGCCACTGGTGTCCCTGGGGGCAGGCGAGGTGGAGTCCTTTTGCTAGTACGCCTCCTAACACAGTTGTCAAACTACTGTGAGGGTTCTAGCAACAAACAGCACCATATCTGAGGGTAAGGGTTCCACTAGGACTGGGACACCTTGCAGCCAATGGCACGATCCAACATTCATGGGAAGGACGAGCTCTTGGAAGGGAGAAATCATGATTCCTGTCCCGAAGGGAACCCTTGCAACACCAGCTTTTTCCTTGATGTTTGCTGTTATTGAGGCAGAGTCTTTAGTGTTTCCAAGGCATGAAGCAGTTTTCTGACCTCCTTAGGGTCCCAGGTGGGTAGGGCAATGTTTCAAAAGCTCAGATTTCAGGCCTTGGATAATATTCATGCCCAATATAATCTGCTGTCGTCCTTTGCCAGACGCTCGTGTGACCACCACACCTTTTCGGCCAAGGTCCTGCCCCCACAGTTTTACTTTTTATCCAGGTAATTCTGACCACTTCTATAGGAAGTTTGTTGGCAGCTGTCAGTGAAATCCATGGAGTATCCTGACTCAAGGTTCTGGTAGAATAGTGACTTGCGACCCATTGTCAAAGTGGCACTCAACCTCCTAGCCATCAAAGTATCCGTGCACTACAGGGCAATCGACCACCAAGTCCTCTGTATGTAACTGGGGAGTCATTCCACTGGGCCGCTCCACTGCTTGACTCTTAGCGGCGGGGCACTCTGGGTTTAATGGCTCCCTCTGTATTCTATCAGGGCAATCTCTCAAGCAATGCCTCTTTTTCTGACAGCCCCAACATGGGGAGAGTGACCTCTCTCGTCTAGATTGTTTCTGGGGGTGTGTTCGCTTCCTCTAAGAGCGAGTGTTGTCCCTCGGATTGTATTTTTTTCACACCTCGGCATGGCTAGTTCCGTCTGGAGCTGGGCCATCCCTTCTGTCAGTTTATGGATGGCCGCCTCCCATGGAGCGGTTTGTTCAGTTTTTGGCGATTTATATGGTTTTTTGCCTATGCTGGCCATGAGGATGTCCGTACTGGCACGTCTCAGCTCTGAACACACGATTGCTGCCTCTAATAATTTGTGGAATTTTAAATTTGGATCACTTCTGTCCTTTTCTTGTAACTTTTCCCTGACTTTGTCAGACAGAAGCCCATCAACAAACTGATCCTTCAGCCATCCGTCTGTGTCACTCCACCCAGTGCGTCCTGGTCGCCGGCTCTCTTTGTGGCGGATCTCGGCTGCTATATCCTGCAATTCCAGAGCATACTGTGGAATGGATTCTCCCTCTCTCTGCTTCCTACTGATAAAGCAAGCTCTAAGTTCCCCAATGCAACTGTACGCAGATGTGCGGCCTTGGCTTTCGGGGCTTATACCGGAATGATGCTCGCAGCTGTTTTTTAGAGCGGGCGATCGGCTTTCCAGGGATAACAACTGATTTGGCTAGAAGCCGCTTGATTGTTATCCCGGAGGAGCGGGAGGGGACGTCCCCCCTCCCGCTGCTCTAACCGGCCTCCTGTCCCACCAGGAGACCCGATCCGCCACTTCCAGTGGCTAGGGACAGACTGGCATGAAGCCGGAAACGGCTTTGTTCCAGTCTCCTGGTTGTAAACACGGAAGCAACGTCACAACGTTACTTCCTGTTTACTCAGCTGCCAATGGTGCCGGTTTTAAAAAAATATACAGTATTCAGAATCGCCGAGAATGGCGATCTGAATACTTTGAAGTGCAAAGGAGGGATTGGAGGTCTTTTAGACCCAAGATCCCTCCATAAAGAGTACCTGTCACCACCTATTACTGTCACAAGGGATGTATACATTCCTTGTGACAGCAATAAAAGTGATCAAATTTTTTTTTTAAACACAATTTAATAATATAAAAATAAATAAAATAAGAAAAAAAATTTTTTTAAAGCGCCCCCATCGCCGCGAGCTCGCGCAGCAAAGAAAACGCATACGGAAGTCGCGCCCGCATATGTAAACGGTGTTCAAATCAAACATGTGAGATATCGCCGCGATCGTCAGAGCGAGAGCAATAATTCTAACACTAGACCTTCTCTGTAACTCTAACCTGGTAACCATAAAAAAATTTAAAGTGTCGCCTATGGAGATTTTTAGGTACCGTAGCTTGTCACCATTCCACGAGTGAGTACAATTATAAAGCGTGACATGTTTGGTATCTATTTACTCGGCGTAACATCATCTTTCACATTATACAAAAAAATTGGGCTAACTTTACTGTGTCGTTTTTTTTCCCAAAAAGTTGCGTTTAAAACACCGCTGCACAAATATCGTGTGACATAAAATATTGCAACAGTCGCCATTTTATTCTCTAGATTCTCTGCTAAATATATATATATATATATATATATATATATATATATATATATATATATATATATATATGATGTTTGGGGGCTCTAAGTAATTTTCTAGCAAAAAATACGGATTTTAACTTGTAAACACCAAATGTCAGAAATAGGCTTAGTCATGAAAGGGTTAATTGCCGGCATTTTGTTTTTGCATTCAGCTGTCAGCGAGGAACCTACTGCCAGCTGATGAGTCATCTGTTATTGAGGATGCGGTGGCCGGCGATAAATTACCACATGAAAAAATGCAGCAATTACCACTCAATCGAACAAACACTGCATCCGTTATTTAATGCTAAAGTCTTAGTGAATTGCATTTTAAAACTGATTTAATGCAAGCTCTACTGCATTTTATTAATGAACTCTTAATGAATTGACCCCAAAGTCCCTCATTTTGGTCTGATCTATATAGTTGTATCTTTCCCAGTAAGGCTGCATTCACACGTTCACTAGCAGGAACAAGTGTCTGCGCTCACGTTGCATAGGGCTAGCTCGGTCACCTAAATAGGCTCCTTTTCAGGATCTCACGTGATTTTTAAAGGCACAGTTTGCTGCGATTGCTGCGCAAACGCGATGGCCATGTGTTTTGGAATCAAATCTCAAAGTGTGAATGATTACACCCCTGTGCAGGGGCATCGCTAGGGGCTGGCTATAGCCCCGAATCTGGGGCCCAAAGCCCCGAGTCTCTTGCTGCAGGGTCCCTGCCTAACCAGTGGGTCGCACTGGGGCTGCTGTGGCAGGCGCGCTGGCTGCATGAGAGAGGCGGGAGAGAGGAGAGAAGCGAGTGGGTGGACGAGCAGAGATGACATCTCTCTCCGCCCGCTCCACATCAGCGTTCTTCACAGCTGGGCCTCTTCAATGTGGGAGCGAGGTGCGGCGGCAGCAGAGAAATGACATCTCTCACTGTCCGCCACACATCAGTGCTCTTCCGCCCTCACAGCGCGGTGGAGTGGAGGTCACGTGCTTCCTGTCATCGGTGGAGCTCCACTTTGCAGCCAGACCCCCTTGCTTCAATGTCAGAGGTGCAGCGGGGAGCAGCGAGATGACATAATTTCTCACTGTCCACCCCGCATCACCGCTCTCCTGCCCTTTACTAAATGGACCAGTGCTGCCAGCCTGACACCAATGCAGCATCAATGCACATTTGGTGGCACTGGCTGGCATGGCAAGTGACAATCCACATCAGTTGGCAAGTGACAACCCACATCTGGTGGCCGGTGACGTGGCAAGTGACAATCTGCAAATGGTGGCAGGAGATGTAGCAAGTTACAGTCTGCAAATGGTGGTAGGTGACATGGCAATCTGCAAATGGTGGCAGGTGAAGTGGCAATCTGCAAATGGTGGCAGAAGATGTGGCAAGTGACAATCTGCAAATGGTGGCAGGTGACAATCCACATCTGCTGCCAGGTGAAAGTGGCAATCCACATCTGGTGGCAGGTGACGGTGGCAAGTACCATGCTGCATCTGGTGACAGTGGCAAGTGCTCCCACTGATTCTGCATTATGGTGAGTTGAACCACTTCATTATATATTAGAATGTAGCAATAGAAACGATGCGCTTCAATCACCCTGGCACCATATCAACCACGGTGCCATGATGATTGAAGCGCCGACACCAGCCATTGCCTGCAAAAAATTGCTTACCACTGTATGTAGCCCCCCCCCAAGGGCCTGCAAAAAGGTTGGTGACCACTACTATGGGCTCTAGCCCCAGGTATTTTGCAGACCTAGCAAGCCCCTGTGCAATCCTGTTGCTCATGGTAACCATTGTGTTTCTCCCTCTCATGCCCCCACTTGTCTTCCCATCCTATGGTGGCTAGGTGGGGAGGACCGCGTACACGTCTCTACGGTTACAGCAGATTGGAACGACCTGCCATCCATCTATCTATCGCTGACGGATTCCTTGACACGCAAGCCACGCCCTCACGCGGAGAGGGGCCGGACACGGAATGCAATGCTCCGCCCATAAACTGGAAGCGC
Source organism: Aquarana catesbeiana (assembly GCF_042186555.1). NCBI lineage: Eukaryota > Metazoa > Chordata > Amphibia > Anura > Ranidae > Aquarana > Aquarana catesbeiana. The sequence goes on from NC_133327.1 coordinate 132,800,248, forward strand.
TACAGGCCAGAGAACAGCAGACAGGGCGGGAAAGAGGAATGCGAGAGCTGAGAAGGGAGGAGTGGGCGGAGCCACCGGGAGAACAGGGGCGGGGTTATCGGTGATAGCGGGGAGGAGCGGTGGGCGGTCTTAGCGGGATAACGGGTAGGAGAGGAGCACAGAAGGGGAGCTGTGGCCTTGGGGTGCGCATTCCGCGGACGGTGTGAGGAGAGCGAGCAGTGCGGAGATGTGGCAGCCGGCGAGCGAGAGACTGCAGGTGAGGAATTCTGTACACGGCTCCTATGTGTTCTAATGAGGGGCGTACATCATCACTCCGGGGCCTGCAACACTATGACCGACCGAGAGGGGAGACACAGAGTGCAATGGTCGGGGGGGGCACCCGGTCTATACAGCTCATTTCTATAGGGCTGCCTAGGTAAAGCAAGCTTGGTATATACACACCTCTATATCCCCTGCTTTATCTGGGCAGCCCTATAGAAATTATTTGTATTATATGCACACCCCCCTTACTGAAATCCTGTAACTACTGACATTTCATGAAAGGACCCTTACCTGTCCAGGGATCCAGCACTGTCCTCACTCGAGCCCACTCTCCGGGTCCATGGGGCCGGAATGTTCACTGTGGGAAGCTGACTGTGACATTGCGGCTTTGCGCTGTGCGTGTAGGAATTGTGCTTTGTGATTGGTCCTGCAGCCTTCTGAGACCTGTGATTGTGTCCCAGAAGGCTGCGGGGAGGAGGGCGGACGAGCTTCTGCTCCGATTGGTGTGGTAATCTGAAGGGGAAGCAGGTACCTGTCAAAAAGAAGTGCTAAATATGTATGGGGGGGGGGGGGGCAGACAAGTGTAACTTCACCCTATTGAGTAAAGTGTGTGTGGTGTGTGTGTGTGTGTGTGTGTGTTTTTTTTTTTTTTTTTTCCTTAAGTCCTGTAAATTGTGAGGTGCCCCCCCCCCCCCCCCCCCCCCCCAATGGATTGGACTTGTTTTTCCAGCACGTCCTACAATTGTTCAAGTGGGTGGAGAAGTCAACACCTCAAACTCATTTTTTGTGTTCCTCAAACCATCCTTGCATTCTTCAGACGACATCACCTTCTTCCATTGCTCTGTGGTCCAGTTCTGATGCTCATGTGCCCATTGTAGGGTCTTTTGGTTGTGATATGGATCAGCATGGGCACCCAGACTGGTCTGCAGCTATGCAGCCCCCATACACAACAAACTGTGATGCACTGTGTGTTCTGAACTTTCTATTGGAACCAGTGTTAACTTTTTCAGTAGTTTGCGCTACAGTAGGATCTCTATTGAATTAGACAACACAGGCCTTCTTTGGCTCCCCACATGCATCAATGAGCCTCTGCTGCCCATAACCCTACCGCTGGTTTTCCTTCCTCTGACCACTTTGGTTGGTCCGGACTACTGCAGACTGAGACTGTCTCACAAGAGCTGCAGCTTTGGGGGTGCTCTCACCCAGTTGTCCAGCCATTACAATTTGGCCCTTGTCAATCACCCAGATCCTTACATTTGCCCAATTTTCTTTTTTTTTTTTTCAACTTCAGGGACAGCATGTTCACTTGCTGTCTAATCTATCCCACCCAGATACGCTTCTTGTCGGTAGTCATGTTATGGTATCTATCTATCCAAATGTACATCTGTATGTAGTATTCGTGGATGGCTGAGGGGTCACGTTGAGTATCATAGGGGTGATGGTCTCAGTTTTGGCTGGGTAATTGATGATTCTATTGGTGTGATGTGACAATTATGATCTTGTGGTGTTACCTGTGTTTTCTGGTAATTGAGGGGGGGTGTTGGTGATGCTGGGACAGTTAATGCAGACTCTGGGACCACAGAACAGTAGAGCATGGAGCCACATGCTGCACATCATCAGCAGGCATGGCTATACATATTTTTATTAGTAGTCTTACAGACATGACATTACAGATATTGCAGTACGTTAAAGCAAAAAATAAAGGGAACCTAATCACAACATCCAACCAATATAAACCTAATAAGATACATTCTGTTGCTGAATAGGAGAGGGAAAATCAATAGTCAGGTTTCCAAACTATATTCACACTTTCTGCTTGGTTTACACTGGCCCACATTTCTTTGTGTTGTGTGTGTGTGTGGGTTTTTTTTTTTTTCTCCACCATCCAGCCCATCCATCTGCCTCCATTCCCACCTAGGTGAGAGAATGAGACGTGATGAGATAGGTGAGAATGACATGATGTCCCCAATCCTGATGCTTCCTGGGACATGCGTGTCAAATATCCCAGGAGGCTTTAGCTTCTAAATGGCACTGTAGGAGGCTGGGCGCAGTACTGGAGGTGGCAGAACCTGTCAACCATCCTTGGGTAGGCAGCCAGCTCCTGATGTCCGAAGAAGATGGTGGCATGGGACTGAGCAGTGTATCACAGCAGGACAACGCTGGATTCACGGGGCAGACGAGTATGTGTTGGATGAAAGGTAAGAAGAAACTTAAAGCGGAACTTCAGTCATTTTTGTTCAACTTTCCACCTATTAAATCTTCTGCCCTTGTTTTAACTTTGGATAGTAAAGCTTTTTTTTTTTTTTTTTTTTTTTTTTTTCTGCCAGTAAAGATCTTATACAGTCCACTTACTTTTTTTTTTCTTGTCTGGTAAAAAGCCTAGGCGTAATCCCTCTCCTCCTCTCCTCTGCTCGTCATAAGAGGGCCAACCAGGGCTGGAGGTGTGCCTCTGTGTAAATCCAGGAAGTGAACAGGCAGCAGCTTCAGCTGCCCACAGTTAAAATGGTTGCAGCCAGACTCAGTGGAGGGAGATTTCTGCAGCATATTTGGCAAGTACAGAATCACAGTATATATAAAATAATATGCAAAGTGGTTGGAGGGAAGCTTCAGACTGGGAAATATGTTTTTCTTACAAAAATGTGAGCAGACTGCAGTTCCTCTTTAAAGTGGTACTTTACGCATAACAACTTGATAAAAAAATGTTCTTTTAGCAAGGGACATGCCTTCCATACTACCAAAATTGGCGTGTGCAGTAAATTGCCTCCAGCATTGCTCCCTGCTGCCTGGGACTCTCCTTCCTGATTGGCTGGGACAGCAGCGGCATTGGCTTCCGCTACTGTCAAAGTCAGTGAGCCAATGAGGGGGCAGGGCCTAGCTGTGGCTGCAGGTCTGAATGGACACACAAAACCTCGGCTTGGGTGCCCCCATAGCAAGAGGAGAATCTGGGCTGCTCTGTGCAATTGCACAAAACAGGTAAGTATAACAAATTTGTTATTTTTAGTTTAAAAAAAAACAAAAAAAAAGTCTTTGGTATCGCTTTTAACCTCTTCCAGTCCGCACTATAGCCGAAAAACGGCTGCATCACGGACCTGTTTTGCCGGGAGGGGATCCATAGACGTCCTTCCGTACTTGAGTGGCCTGCGACCCCCGACCCCTTACCACGTCAATGACAGCTGATCATGTGATCTAAACAGAGCCATAATGGGCTATTTTTTTTTCTCCTCATGCTGGTAATATATATCTATTTATTATATCTATATATTTATATAATATATCATTTTTAAATGTAAGAATGGCCTGCCCCCCCTACACATCATTCATCTAAGTGATTGACATGGGATATGTACTTCTTGTATCCCAGAAGGCTTAGTCCTTCATTGGGAAAGGAGGAGGAGCCATCTGCTTAACCCAGAAGAGCCAACAGCTTACTAATAACATCACAGAACAAGACAACGGTGCAGGAACGAGGGGAGTTGGGGGGGGGGGGGGGGGGGGGTCAAGGGTCCAGAGAAGAAGCAGATCTCAGTAGGACAACACTGGATCCACTGGGTGGGTGAGTACCTTTTTTAAATGTGTAAAGGGGTGGGGGGCATACGGAGCATAAAGTTCCACTTTGTTTTGTTGTTTTGTTTTTCACTTGCCTAAAAAATGTTGTTGCTGAATATGCTGATGGTAGATAAGCCATTGCCTTTTTTTGTTTGTTTAATTTAACTCTGTTATCAGTATAGCTAAGGCTGTCTTGTGCGTTCCAAAAACTTGCTGTGCCTGCAGTTTATAGCTGTTATTTTATGATTCATAATAATCTTCAATGATACAAAGCCTCAAAATGCATTCTGTTTTGGCATAGCTGCTTAGAATCCTTGTGCTTTTCAATCAGTTGGTGACAATTAATCCAAAACCTAAAGTTAACCTTACCTAAAGTGCTAAAGAAAACAGTACTGCGGTACCCTGTTTAGCCATTTGGATACTATGTCTAAGCTGTGTATTGGGGCTTATGGGTTTAGTTTATGTAAACTATCTCTATGCATTTGCACGGGTACTTGTACTCATGCAAATGCTTGACCTGATACTTAGGCAGCCTCAGGGATGATCTGTGTGGCGGTGGAGGGAGTTGCAAGCACTGAGCTCTCTGTATAGCTTTTCTGACAGATGCTTCTCTGTTATATATATATATATATATATATATATATATATATATATATATATATATATATATATATATATATATATATATATATATATATATATATATATATATATATATATATATATATATATATATATATATATATATATATATATATAAATTATATTAATAGCAGCACAGTCATTGGCTCCCTCTGCTGTCAATCAAATCCAGTGACGTTGCGGGGGGTGGGGGCGAGTCCTGCATTTTGTCTGAATGGTCACAGACGCGGCACTCGGGAGCGCGCCCGCACTTGTGTCCTCCAACAAGAGCCTTCTCCAAAGTAGGCACTCTGTTGGGAGGTGCCACCAGTACCGCTGAGGGACCCCAGAAGAGGAGCAAGGCCACTCTGTGCAAAACGAACTGCACAGTGGAGACAAGTATGACATCTTTGGTGTGTGTGTGGTTTGTTTTTTTTTTTTTTTTTTTTGTTTTTTTTTTCCAGGGGAATGGAGCCATCTTGTGCAGGCATTATCCAACAATTAACTTTGTTTTTGGTTGTGTACATATGGTATATACACTCACCAGCCACTTTTTTTTTTTTTTTGGTACACCTTGCTAGTACTGGGTTGGACCCCTCCCCCCTTTTTGACTTCAGAACTGCCTTAATTCTTCGTGGCATAGATTCAACAAGGTGTTGGAAACATTTTGGTCCATATTGACATGATCGCATCATGCATTCACTGCAAATTTGTCGGCTTCACATCCGTGATTTAAATCTCCTGTTCCAACACATCCCAAAGATGCTCTATTGGATTGAGATCTGGTGACTTTGGAGGCCATTGGAGTACAAAGAACTTATTGTCATGTTCAAGAAACCAGTGGTGAGATGATGTGAGCATAGTGACATAGTGCATTATCCTGCTGGAAGTATCCATCAGAAGATGTGTACATTGTAGTCCTAAAGGGATGACATGTTCATCTACGATACTCGGGTAGCCCATGGTGTTTAAAACAATGCTCAATTGGTACTAAGGAGCCCAAAGTGTGCCAACAAAATATCCTCCACACCATTACACCACCAGCTTGAACTGTTGATACAAGGCAGGATGGATCCATGCTTTCATGTTTACGCCAAATTCTGATCCTACCATCTGAATGTTGCAGCTGAAATTGAGACTAATCAGACCAGGCAATGTTTTTCCAATGGTCTTCTGTATACCTTGGTTGTAACAAGTGGTTATTTGAGTTACCGTCGTCTTTCTATCATCTCTAACCAGTCTGCCCATTCACCTCTGACCTCAACAAGCCATTTCCCTCCACGCAACTGCTGCTCACTGGAAATTTTCTCTATTTTGGCCCATTCTCTCTAAATCTTATAGATGGTTGTGTGAAAATCCCAGTAGATCAGCAGTGTTTTGCTCAGACCAGCCAGTCTGGCACCAATGACCATGCCACCCACGTTCAAAGTCACTTAAAGCAGAGTTCCACCTAGAAATGGTATGTCCGCTAATAGGATTCCTCTCCCCCTCCGGTTCCACATTTGGCACCTTTCAGGGGGAGCGGATACCTGTCAAATCCAGGTATCTGTTCCCACTTCCGGGCATAGATCAACAGCAGGGGACCATTCAGATTGCGCTGCGTGACTCGCAAATGCGCAGTAGGAAACAGGCTGTTACCCTTAGTAAGGATGTTGGCGCCTGCACCCAGAGCCGAGGGACGGGTCGGCTTTGGGTAAGGACGTTGCTCGCTGGACAGGTAAGTGTCCTTCTATTAAAAGTCAGCAGCTGCAGTATATGTTGCTGCTGACATAATTTTTCTTTCCACCCCCCCAGGCAGAACTCCACTTTAAATCCCCTTTGCTCCCATTCTGATGCTAGGTTTGAACTTCAGCAAGTCTTCACTATGTCCTAGATGTCTAAATGCATTGAGTTGCTGACATGTGATTGGCTGCTTAGCAATTTGTTACCAAGCAAATGAACAGGTGTACGTAATAAAGTGGCCTGTGAGTTGTACATCTTGCCCACTGCAATAGCCTCTGATCTGTTGTCTGATCACTGGGCAGAAGTGACTGAGTAAGGCTGGGTTCACACTGCTGCGGTGTGGGAACGCTGCAAATCTACTGCGGGTTCCCGCATCGCACCGACTCGCATGGCAGTTAACACTGCCATATGCAAACTGCTGGGGAGTGTCATACAATGTTAACACCCCCAGTTCAGCTCTCATATCGCACTGCGAAATGACAGTTTGGACATGAATCGGATCGCATAGGTGTGAACACCCATGCGATCCGATTCTGATCCAAACAAAAAAGGGTCCTTGCGTGTTTGGACCGAATGCGGTGCGATATCAGCCATACTGTTTGTATGGCTGATATCGCACCGCACAGACGTCGCATGCGACGTTACACCAAAACAAAATGAACTTTTTTTTTTTTTTTTTTTTTCTCCCCACAAATGGAGCTTTCTTTTGGTGACATTTGATCACCTGCGGTTTTTATTTTTTGCGCTATAAACAAAAAAAGCAACAACTTTGAAAAAATAAAAAAGCAATTTGCTATAATATCCCCCAAAAATATATAAAAAAAATTTCCTCAGTTTAGGCTGATATGTATTATTGCAAATTTTTTTTACCAAAAATGTGAAGTGTATTGATTGGTTTGCGCAAAAGTCTACAAAATGGGGGGTAGTTTAATGGCTTTTTTAAAAAATTTTTTTTTTTTTTTTTTTTTTTTCCGTGACTGCGACATTAAGGCAGACACTTTTGACACTATTTTGGGACTATTGTCATTTATACAGTGATTAGTGCTATAAAAATGCACTGATTACTGTGTAAATTACACTGGCAGGGAAGGGGTTAAACCACTAGGGGGCGATCAAGGGGTTAAGTGTGTCCTAGGGAGTGATTCTAACCTGACAGGGAGCAGTAGATCCCCATCATGTCACTAGGCAGAACGGGGAAATGCCTTGTTTACATAGGCATACACAATCGCGGGCCCCCAGCAGACATGGAGTCCGCAGGACCCGTGGGCACGATCACGCTGTATGCGGCGTGCGCCCGCTAGCCCCTCCAGTTAAAGGGGACGTACAGGTACGCCCATTTGCCCATCGCTGCCATTGTGCCGATGTATATCGGCATGCAGCGGTCGGCAAGTGGTTAAAGCAGTCTCAACTCAGCAGTTTTCTATGTGCCGCGTTGCAACATGCTGTTAAACTTGAGGAGTTTTCCTTTTTACATACAGTGATAAAATAAATTAATTATGCAATGCGTTGTTACAACACAGTACAGGTGCTCAATACACACCAGCATGTGCTTGTTCTGTGCACCATATGTGTACCTGCTGGTTTGGACAGACACCAGGGAGGGTAGATTTACTAAAGCTGGAAAGTGCAAAATCTGGTGCAGCTCTACATTGCTACGTTGAAACCAGTTAGCTTTTTTTTTTTTTTTTTTTTTTTTTTTAAACCTACTGTTGTATACTGAGACACATCAGATTGTATTCTTGCATCCTTGTAATGTTACTGACATATCCACATTAAAGCACAGTCCTTTTGAAACAAACAAGCATGGCCAGTTGCTACAGAACATATAAACTAATTGACCTAGTAGGTGAAAAGCAACACAAACATTCTGGGAAGATTTGGAATTCATGGGCAGTATCCGAGTCTATATTAATAAGGAATGCTTCTTAAAACAATTTGTCTCTCCAAACATCCGGTCTGGTTGATAGCATGTGTCATGGCACTCGGTGTTCCCTCTCCGCATGTCCCCCACCTCTCCACACTACATATGTGCGGGCAGCCATGCAACCGACACCTGGCCCCTCGCACAAAAGTCATGCCACTCCACATCCTGTGTACAAGTTGCCAGGCTGTCAGATCCCCCTGCTATGGCTGGTGTATTGATCTCATCACACTGACAACAGACTTCCTTCCCCCAGGGTCTGGCGGGCACACCGAGCTCTTCTCGCACTGTGTCCCGCTAAAGGGAAGCAGAGCCTGTTGCCTGGGCAGTCTGATGATGCCAAGCATCAGATTACCTGTATTCCAAGATTGTGCCCCAGCTCAGGTATGTCATATCTGAGTTGGGGTAAACAGTGCCAGTTTTTTGCTATGTGTGCTTGTAAGGACCAAAGATTGAGATCTGGCCTCCAGGAGTGACCCTCGCATTGCTCTGCTGCCTCTCTGCCTGTAGCTCCTGCTTCTTTCTCCCTGGATCCAGCACTAGCCAGAAATCCTGCCTCTATGGACACCCAGGACAAGCCAGTTGTCTCCCAGATCACCTCACCAGTGGCCCCGGGCCATCAGTTGTCCTAAGCGTGAGTCCCTGAACCCACCTGCTCCCTTATTTGCCAGGCCCCATTTTCATTCCCTGGACTGTTAACACGTGCTGTAATCGTTCACCCAGGAATTTATATATGGCATTTTAGTATTGTGTTTTTTTTTTTTTTTTTTTTTAACGCAAAACACCTGGATGCCAGGGTGTGAAGGGGCCCTTGGGTACAACGTCATCTAGTGGTGCCTGTTCTATGGCACAACTTTTTTTTTTTTTTTTTTTTTTTTTTTTTTTTTAATTTTTACATTTTAAAACAGAGCGCATAGTCACTGCATTATTCATAGCCAGGTGCATTATATTAGTACTTGAAGGCCCAGAAAAGCCAATATTGGCAGTTTCCAAAATCTGGATACAAATTGTCCATTTGTTTTCCTCCGGATTTTCATGTTCTTATTGGATATTCATAGCTGTGGGATCCAGCTGGCCACACATACAGTGTAAATGAAGCCTGGCTTTCATACAGGGTTACAGTACATAACCCTTATAGAAGTTTGAATAGCTGTATTGTAAGCAGAGCAGGAAAATAATTAACTTTTGTAAATATCCGTTACCTGCATTGTTCTTATGCTTGTGCAGGCTTTGGAAGTATTTAGTTTAACCAGTGATACATTTTCCTAATTGTCCTGGGAATCAGTAGATACAGGTGTTTCTAATATATGGCCTTCATGGCAGAAAACCTGTGTTCACCAGGCTTGTGAAGGATCTTTAATACTAATGGATGGATAGATGGCTCTCTCAATTTCACTTTTCCAAGAAAAAAAAAAAAATGATTTTTGAGTAAATTGTAGCAATTTTTTACCTTTTTAAAAATATTACTTACAAAATGCACGTGTTACAGTGCCAGATGGTAACTGATTTCTCCAGGAATGGGAAAGGAGTAATTATATTGATCTAAAAATATACACACAAGGATTATTCAGTGGAAACTGGCTAAATATGCCAGGTACAAACAATATTTATTTTGCATTTTTTGTGACCATTGATTTCTTTATATCCAAATATCAACATGAACTTTTACACACACATTATTTCAGTCAAACCAAGAAATAAACCCCCTATCTTCTATATTTGGATAGCCTCGGAGTTAGTTGTCTAGGAATAAGTCATGTGCACACATACTTGGCGTAACAGCATTTTGAAAATAACACTTGATGCGTCTGATCTATAAAAGCAAGATAGTGGTCCATATGCTGTTTTCAGAAGTTATACATAAATTATGACAAAATTACTCCTACCCTATTTTACATGCTTGAGACTGTGATCCGGGCAAGCTCTCTGCAATGATCATTCATAGTTAATTCATAGTTAATCTATAACTCAAGATGCCTTCACAGTGTGCAGGACAGCAATGTATGTGTAGATGTGCGCAGTGGCACTCCAACCACATGTCATAATCATGAAAGCACCAGTGGTACGTTGGAAAAATCCCTGTTCGCTCATGTAAAACCTGTACATGCACGAGGTTCCTAAATAAAGACCACCTAGTATAGTGTGGATGTCTGCAATTCATTTTGTGCATTGGCATTTTTTGTATAGGTCTTTCTTTTTATTTATTTTTGGTCTCAATGTAAAAAATAGAAATGCATCTTAAAATACAACGGCCCAGTCTACTGTATGTAAATAAGACTGACTAAATGCATTGCTGTACAAAGAATCTGCTATAGGAAACTGGGGTTTCAAACTAGCCACTGGTAGCACGCAAATGTCCAATTCTGATTGTCATAAGCCGGCCATAGACAGTTTGCATCTCGGCCAGTTCAGCAGAGACTGGAAATTCGAACTATGTATGGGCAGGCTGAATGTACCCAAGCTGATTGTTCAACTCTAGTACAACCTGTCAGCTTTTACATGCAATTGTTGATGGGGAAATCAAGCAATATTTTATTTTGTTTGGAGGAAAGAAAAATGCTGTCTATGGTTGGCTTTAGCTATTACACCCCCCCCCCCCCCCCCCAACAGCCTTGTGAAAACATGCAGTCTAAAGAGGGAATGTGGCTCCAGATGTTGCCTTGTCCTTTTGGAGAGAAGGATTGCATGTGGATAAGCACTAGTGTAAATGAGTATACTGAAAAAAAGAGAACCTATCTAAGCATGCCAGTATATTGAAGGAGACCATTTTATTACCTTTTACAGGGAAGATTATTGCACAAAATTCAACTACTTGTTGTGTGTGGTTTTTTTTTTTTTTTTAAGGAAACCTTCAGACCCAGACATGAAATAATTAAATTCTTTCCATTTTCCAGTGGGAAGTCTTTCAATGACTTTTTAACCTTCCACTGAGGCTTTGAACACATGAGCTATAGCTGCTGAACAGCGTCCAAACTATAGTGCCCCAGCTTCAGATGCTCGCCTGGCAAATGCAGTTGTATGTCCTTCCCATAGCATATGTAAATAAACTAAATGTAGATTTATTCCTATTGCCAACATTTCTTTTCCCCTAAAATTTAGAGCTTGGCTTAATGCAAATGTTAAAATATTCCTAGCTAAATTGGATCTTTCTGGCAAGAAAAATTGAGCATTAAAAAACAAAAAACAGCCTTGTTTTGCCACATACCGTAATTACTTGCCTGTATGTGTGTTTTAGAAGTGAGAGAGTAAACCAGTTCTACTGGGCAGATAATCATTTTGTTCTAGCTTCTGGAATGAATTTATGTGTTGATGCATGTATGTACTAAAATTATGCCTGTAAGCTCCTCTCTGAATGCAGGTTTGGGGCATTTTTTTTTTTTTTTTTTTTTTTTTTTTTTCTTTTTTTCTTTTTCTACTAAATGCTGCTCTAAAATGTGTAATTTAAACTCCGCAATGTGCATGAAATCATTGGCGGAAATGGAGTTGCGTTCAGAGGCATAAAATGAGAAATGCCTTTTAAAGCGGCGTGGGGTGTGGGGGTTTTTTTTTTTTTTTTTTTCCTGCCTGGTGTGCTTGTAAACGCCAATTTATATTTATGATGCAGGTATTGACGGCTGCAAAGCAAATGATAGCAAAGGCATGGGTCAGCAACTCTATTCATTTTACATAAGTTAAATCGTAGATTGCAGTGGATACTGATTACTGAGAAACTGATGGCAAAACTGCTAGGAACAAGACATTCTAGTTTGCAGATCAATCTAAGCACCAACAGACTCTGCTGTTTCCCCTTTACATACAACCTCAGTGATCACCATTGTGTTTTTACCAGAAATCTGCACTGTTCTCCGCATCTGATGTAGCAATTCTGACCTTTAAGAAATGTCTGACACTTGCCATCATGCCCAGATGAGAATAAAACTGTTTTAAGAATGGTAGCCCTCACAAAGGCAAGGAGTCTTTAATTTCTCTTTCAAATAGTTTTATTAAAGGTAATACAATACATGTTGTTTGCACAGTAATTTTGTATTATAATGATAAACATATATAGACGTATCATCTTCTCTAAAATCTATAGTAATAAATAAAAAACATTTATTTTTTATTCTATTAAGGCATTTTCATTCATGCCTTATAGTTATACAGGAGAGGATCATGTGAGAAAGAGATCCGTTATAGAAAATTAATCATGTGATAAGTAGGATTGATAGAGCTCTTAACTGAGTTTAAGATCCAATAATATGGCTTGGCGTATCTTGGAGATAGAGCAACTTTTACCAATTGCCTAAAGGTTTCTTTAATGTTAGCTGTGCTTTTAGAAGAGAGACCCTTATTTAATTTAAATTGAATATTTGTAGAAAAATAAGACATAAATGATTTTAAGAATAAATGTTAAAAATAAAAAATTGTTGAAAATAGGGGTGGGAAGAAGGAAAGGGGTCAGTGTAGGAAAGTATCTCCAGGGGGAATCAGGTAGTTAATCTGATAATTAATATAGTAAACAGATATATAAAAGATCTTAAGAAGTTTCAAGAAAGCACAAGGGAGTGGTCAAGGCCTTGCGGTAGGTGATGATTTATCTATGGGAGCCATAGTGATTCGAATTTTGGAATTTTATCCAAAAAAGATAGCTTCAGGTTTTTGCATGAATCATTGTCTGTGTGACTCAATGTTTGACATTATACACAGAGGATGTTTTCCACGCTTTAGCTATGGATTGTTTTGCAGCTGTTGCATATAATAAAAGCTTGAATTGACGTTTTGTAATATTTTGTGGTTTTATTATTCAAGAGAGCTGCTGTTGGGTCTGGTAATGTAGTATTGAACATAGTAGAAAATAGATTCAATACCTGTTTCCAAAACACAGTAACTATAGCACATGTCCACCAAATGTGTAGATGTGAACCTGTGTCAACACAACCTCTAAAGCATTGGGCAGGGTATTGACTGACAGAGAAATGTATTTATTCTTGCGGGGACTAGATACCACCTTTGTAAGTACTTTTTTTTTTTTTTTTTTTTTTTTTAGAGCTGCTATATTTGTTGTATAAGATGATAGAGGTGGAGTGTGAAAGTAGCTGCTGGTACAGATCTGAGATTAGACCACGTCTATGAAGATCTGAAATGCAAGCTTGTTCAAATGTTGTAAAGGTTGGATGGGCTATGTTTGGATTATTTTGTTTCAGGAAGTTCTTTATTTGCAGATATCTAAAGATTCCATTACCAGGTAAATCATGTGTATCACAGAGTTTAGGAAAGGACGTTGCATTATTAGAGTCAAAAAATTGATGTGTTCGTATTAAACCTACTTTAGACCATGCTGAAAATGAGGATGGGGGAAATCCAAGCTGGATAAAAGGATGGATTATGTAGGAAAGAGAGGAGGGGGTTATGTTGGGATTGGAGACCAAAGCATGATTTAAGTCTGTCCCAAATGGCTAAACTATGTTTGGTGATCGGATTAGATATTGTGCGACGAAGAGCTGGGGTGAGCCATAAAAGATTTGCTACAGAAAGTGGATCTCAATCAACTGATTCAATCATGACCCACAGGGGGATTTCTTTGGTAGCATGGTATTTAGGGAGTTAGGCAGCATAATGGTATTTACTGAAATTAGGAACACTTAGACCACTTTGGCTTCGGGGGGGGGGGGGGGGGAGATAGGGTAAATTGTGGAATATGAGGTTTACGTTTACTCCATATAACTTGTGCCACTTTACGTTGGAGAATACGAAGGAAGTATGCTGGGACTTGAAACGGGAGTGTTCTAAAAAGGTATAACATTTTTGGTAGTATTAACATCTTTATAACAGTTATTCTGCCCATCCATGCTAATGGTAAAGAGGACCAGTTTTTCATTAAAGTAGTTAATTGAGTCATTAAGGGTGGGTAATTTGCTTTATATAATTTCGCTGGATCTGTTGTGAATGTGATTCCTAGGTATGTGATGTAAGTCGTCGACCAGAGAAAGGGAAGGGAGTTTTGTAACTGTATTTGTACTTCTGATGAGAGTGAAATATTTTAAACTTTAGATTTGTGGGGATGTATTTTTAGACCGGATATGGAACCAAATTTTATTAAGAGTGTCAATAAGATTAGGTGCTGAAATTCGAGGTGAGGAAAATCAAGATATCTGCACACATGCATAACTTGTGTTGATGACCACCTAATTCAAGGCCTTTAATGTTTATATTGGAGCAAATTAATTGGGCTAGGGGTTCTATTGCTAGGGCAAAAGAGTGGGGATAGAGGGCATCCCTGCCTGGTTCCTCTTTCAATACCGAATGGATCAGAGCGAAATCCCAAGTAAGTAACATAAGCTTTCGGATTATTATATAGGGATGTAAACCGTTTCAGAAAATGTGTTCCAAAACCCCATCTATGGAGGACGGATTCGAGATGCCAAGATAGTCAAAGGCCTTTTGTATGTCTATTGAGAGGAAGCGGGCAGGGATGCCACGGGTTCGTGCCATATGAGCAAGGAGAGTTGCTCGACTAAGATTGTCCCCTGTTTGTCTAGAAGGTATAAAACCTGTTTTATCCTTGTGTATGAGGGATCCAATAATTGGGTTAAGTCTATTTGAAAGGATCTTTGCTAATAATTTAATATCCAAATTAAGTGTAGATATAGGCCTATAATTGGACCAGGAAGTGCCGTCAGAATTTGGCTTTGGAATCATGGAAATGGAGGCTAATCAGGATTCTGGACGAAAGGAATGACCTGAGAGAAGTGAATTAAAAGTAAGGTATGGAAACGTTTATAAAAAGTGGCTGAAAATCCATTAGGGCCTGGTCTTTTGTGTGGTTTCAAGGCTTTTATTGCGGTTTGTACTTCATAGTTTGTGATGTGTTTTTCACGTGATTGTTCTAAGGAGAGCGAGGGAAGTTGAATACTAGATAATGGGGAGGTGAAATGCGTTTGATCAAATTTATAAGTATTTTTATATAGGTTTGTTTTCTGTGAAATTCATTTACGATCTTTTGCGGATTACTAGAAAAAGTATTTTCGGTAATTTGTAATCTGATCAGTTTCTGAGGATCAGCTCTACGTAGAGTCAAGGCTAGAGAGGAAGTAGGTTTATTTGCTTTCATATATATTGTGTGTTGAGTTTTGCGAAAGATTTTCTCTGCTGATTGTTAGAAAAAGGTCAAGCTCCAATTTGGCTTTATCATAAGATAATTTATTTGTTGGGGAGGGCGTAGATTGAAAAATTTCTGAAGCTTTATAAAATGCTTTTGTCTAATTGTTTATGAATTGGGTTATTTTGCTTTCGATGATAGGTTGTCTGACTGATACAAACTCCTTTGAATGATGGTTTAAGGGCTTCCCAAAGTGTCAGGGGATTAATATCCATTTAAGTATTTGTTCTATATTCTTGAATCGCTTTGTCTATTTCTTGTCTATACGTTGGAATAGCGAATAGGCTGTCATTGACATTTCATGTACGGTGATTAGGTTTAGGGATAAGGGAAGAGAAGGTCGCACCAGGCACATGGGAAAATTTGCAAGTTAGATATGAGTGGTGAGGAATTAATGTTTGTGTGGGTGGGAATAATGAGTGTATTGTCTTTACCTAGGTTGTTGTTGTTCACGCCAAGTATCAACAAGGGGATGTTGGTTGAGAAGATCTTGGAAGGTGAGGCGGTGTATAGTTGAGGGTGTGGGTGATTTGTCAAGTATTGGATATAGTACTTGATTAGAGTCTCCACACATCATGAGGGTACTTTTTTTTTTTTTTTTTTTTTTTTTTTTTGGTATCTACTACTGTAAATAAATGAGAGAGGAAAGAAAGTGGATTTTTGTTGGGGGGCATAGTAAGACAACGGTGACTTCAGAATCTAGTAGCAAACCTTTTTAAGTATTAAATATCGACCTTCTGGATCTTTGATCTCATCGTGCAGTGTAAAGGGTGTAGTGTGGTGAAACACTATCAGGACTCCTCTTTGTTTGGTGGAGGCTGAAGCTTTGAATATTTGAGGATATTGCTGGTTACAAAATTTTGGGTAGGATTGAGTGGTAAAATGTGTTGTAAGCACGCCACATGTGCTAGGAGAGAATAAAATGAGTGGAAAGCTTTTGTTCGTTTTGTTTGTTGAGTCCTTGCACATTAAGTGTCAGTACATTCAAGGAAGTCAAGGTTAAGTTTTGAAGGTAGTCAGAAGGTTTAGAATTTATAGGCTTTTATTTTTATGGGCTGAAGAAATGAGAAATGGGTGGGTTAAGTAGGAGGGGAGGGGGGGGGAGGAGGGGTATGGATAATAGGACTGTTCAGAAGTTGACTGAGTGAAAACTAATAGCTTCTTGAGAAGAGCTTTTACTATAGAATAGAGGGGCATCTGCCCCTGTAGAAGTCCAATTAGGATGAAAACACGTCGGACAAGGCTCATTGCTCTCCACGTTGCTTTTATCTTTATGTGATTGTTTTATACTGGTTGGTTTCAATAAACCTACTTTTTGACCTGCACCATTGGAGCACTCCTTTTCTTCCCCATACTTTGGATGAGAGGGTTTTTTTTTTTTTTTTGTGTTCCTATTGGATGTCGCTTCTCCGGTTCCATGGATACTGCTGAGGTTGTTCCAGTCAAGAGGAGATTTCATCCAAGATCCGGGGTCCCTACTTTCATCTGGGAGAGCCACCCATCTGGATTTCCAAGCTTGTCTGATTCGGTGTCGCTGATGTCCGGATCCACCTGCTCTGGTAAGGGTGTTCAATCTCTTTCACTTTAAGGATTCACCAGTGGTTGAATTACATGTTGGAAGATTTTTCACTTCACAGCTGGAATTTCTATTTATTTTTGTATTTCACTATTGGACTTTAATCACATTTGTATTATTCCAGTTTTCCAGTGTTCCATTGAATTGGTTGGACTTCAACATTCACCAATTTTCGAACACCATTAAGTCTTGATATTATAATATTTTGTTATAGTGCTACATTTTTTTTTTACAATATCTTATTTGAATATTTGTCATATTCCTGTGTAGCACAGCTTTGATTTCTCCTTCCCCTTTTTTTTTTTTTTTTTCTCTGGGTTAGCGCAGTTATATTATATTCTTCACTTGAAAACTAATGTCCAGAAACTGTCTCCCTTATATTTATGCTTAGTAAACTAGGGGTCACTGACAAGAATACAACTCTTACAGGCAGCTAGAGTTCATTGGTGTAATGCTGCTGACCCTGACAAGTGGCATTGGCCCTTAAACTATGTAGGCACCATTTACATTAGAGGTCAATTGGCCAATGCTCAAGCAACCCCTGTGGGTTCCTCAGAGCTCTGGCTGAGAATTGTTGGTCTAGTTTAACCAAACCTTGCACTGTATGTAACGTGCCTGTTTCTCCGTAGCAGTATGATGTGTCTGAAAGGCACATTAAGGCAGTTTGCGGCGTTCTCAGTCTGGCATCTGCAGTGGTATTCAAACCCACGATGAATATTATTCGTTCACTGCACTCAGGTGGGTGCTTGTGCAATCTGGAAAGTTGGATAGTTTTCTGGCTGTTTCAGAGGGCTGTCCTGAGCGACACGTATTAAGAAGGTCCCAGGGGGACCAAGGGCTGCTTGTCCTGTTCAGCTGGAGCCTCTGCTTCATTCACGCTCGCTGGAAAATCTTCTCCAGATGGCGGGCCGGACGCACTGCCAGATGCATTTACACAATCCCACAGACTGAGTTTATTTGGCAGATCCCAAGCAGCTTTAAATCTCTCGCTAAACTCTGGAGGGCTGAAATAAAACATCTTACAAGGCAAAACTAAGCTTATGGCGCTAGAGGTTTTTTACAACATCGCCGAGACTCGTGCTGGACAAAGTGTGCTACTGTACTGCTTAAAATGTCTGTCTGGGCATTTAATGCAAGATCTCCAACGGAACCCTTAGGCTGCATTCACACTACAGCGTGGGTAGTTCTGCCGCAGATCTGCCCACGATTTGACAGCGATGATGTGTGAATGAAGAAAACGTGGAACTTGCATTTGAGGTGTCATTCAAATGAATGGCATCTCAAATCTCGGTGCAGGTCTGCCGCGATTGTTGCGCGATAAAACGTGCTCCAACCCGCATCTCGGGACACACGTCGCCCAAGAATAGTTCAGGAGCTACTTTGGGGCGACATGTGATCTGCAATGCAGGTTGCCGCACGTTCAGTCGTGGCAGACCCGCATCGGGATTTGAATGGCATCTCAATTGCGAATTCCGTGTTTTGGCACTCACACAGTGCTGTCAAATCGTGGGCAGATCTGCCCCAAATTCAAAACGCTGTAGTGTGAATGCAGTCTGAAAGGTACAGTATATTGACTTGTGATCTAAGTGGCAGTGATCGTGGAACTTCGTTTTTTTCTGAATTGTTGTAGCGGCATAACAAAGCCTGCAGTTTCATAAAAAAAGCTTTGCATGTAAAAGGCACACCTAAAACAACTCCAGAATATGGAAAAATGCATCTTTTAGGGAAATGCACAAGCACTCACACACTTTGGAGTTGATTTACTAAAGGCAAATATACTGTGCACTGCAAGAGCACTTGCTCCAGAGCTTGGTAAATGAGGTAAAGCTTCACTTTGCAAAGTATAGCCAATCACATGCAAGGAAAGGTGATTGAATGATATAAAAAAAGTAAATGAGTAAACTTAGGAATGAAACGTTTACTTTCTATACTCTGAAGTTAGGGGAGCATCTTGTATGCACATTGGCTAGTTCCTAAATAGTCCAATTTTTGTGTGACAACAATAGTCCAATAATTGTGTGACAACCATGGCTCCCAGGTGAAAATGGGAAAGGGATAAAAAAAATACTGCGGCCACTACCCGTGAACATTGGTAAAGTGCAATACATTACACTAATGGGTTTAAAAAGTAGACATTGAACTTAGTTAAGTGGCTTTGTTTTAAAGGCTCAAGGTTTTTTACCTTCATGCATGGGTGTCCTCATAGCAAGCTGCTTAGTATGGGGGCACTTGGGAGGAGGGAGGGGCCAGGAGCATCAGCGGCGGGGCCTGAGGAGGATCTGGGCTGCTCTGTGCAAAACCACTGCACAGAGCAGGTAAGTATGACCAGTTTGCTATTTATGGGGAAAAAAAACTGCCTTTTTAATATCACTTAAAAAAAAAAAAAAAAAAAAAAAATCCTTAAGCTCCAGATAATTTATATTTCCTTGGCTAAGATGGTTTTGTTTGCAGGCAGGAGAGAGCATTTCCACAGTCTTCTCTCGCCCAGTGATCAGACTGGAACATTGTAACTTTGTTGCAGGCCTCAAGGCTGAAGGATGCCGCAGAGCCTGATTTGTGTTAGAAATTTGTAAACACCGCCATGAACTGAGCAGGCACCAGAATTATGCAAGTCTAAAGTACAGATGTGGAGGGGCAGGGGGACACACTGTGCTTTAGCATGAAAAGCCAACACTTGCATAAATTGGCGACCTATAGTTTAGAAACATAATTGTGGTCTACATAACGGTAAATGTTTTGCTGATGGCCTATTGTTTGCATCTTTCATTTTATTTGCTGTCTGGAGTTCTGAAACCATTCTGAATCTCAGCCACTGCAGCTTGTATTGTAAACAATCTAGCATATATATTTATACAGTCTCCTCCATGCTGCTTTCTAGGTTTCACTTAGCTGGACTATTGAACATTTTTGTGCTGTTTGAAGGGTGGAATAATGGTCGTATGCTGTGCACGCAATGTGAAATATATTCCATCCCACGCTCATGATTCTCATTTTAAGTTTTAACATGAGACAGCTGTGCATTTGCCATGCATACAACTCGCAATCTCCATATACCGTGCTGTTTGCATTTTGTTTGCGTAATTTATATACAATCGTTTATAAGCGACTTAAAAAAAAAATAAAAATTTTCTTGTCCAAGTATTTTTATTCTAGGTGCAGAGCACCAGGTTCCACTTTTTTGGTCACCTGCTCAGTACTATTTGGGTGAAGTGAAAACCAACACAATACTTTACTTGGACTGTATTTTAACCACTTCCTGCCCGTAGGTTGTCATTTGATGTCCTGGACTTTTTGCATGGAGATATCTCAATATTACCTGCAGCTACAGGCATCATCCAGATATCATAATTTTTTTTTTCTTCAGCCGGCAATTTCCCTCGCATGTAAAAGCCATCTTAGTGGCTGTTTAGCCGCTTGATTGCTTAGACAGGCAGTGGGAGGGGACGCCCCGCCACCCTCAGGTGCTTCTCTGGTCTCTACCATGTGATTGGAGCCAGAGAATGGATCTGGCGGCGGTTGACCATAGAGCTGGCCATGGACCAAATGGTCCCCAGCCATCTATGACTCTTGGAGGCCGGAAGCTACGTCCTGACGTCACTTACAGCTCTGGCAGATGTACACATTGGCTTTTTTTTTTTTTTTTTTTTTTTTTTTATCTTGGGCTTTCCAGCATAGAGGAGAGATGTGGGGACTTATAGACCCCAGATCTCTTCATAATTCCTAATTACAAAGGATATTTACATTCCTTGTAATAGGAATAAAAGTGATCACAAAAATTAAAGGGAAAGTGTAAAAATTAAAAATGAAATAATCCAATAAAAAGGTTTTTAAAGCGTCCCCATCCCTTCCTGTTCGCACACAGAAGTGAATGCATACCTAGGTCTTGCCCGCATATGTAAATGGCGTTCAAACCACACATGTGAGGTATTTCTGTGATCATTGGAGCAAGAGCAATATTTCTAGCATTAGACCTCCTCGGTAACTATAACTTGTAGCCTGTAAAAGAAGAGAAAATTAATTTTAAAGCGTCGCCTATGGAGATTTTAAGTACCATAGTTTGACGCCATTCCACGAGTGTGCGCAGTTGTAAAGCCTGACATGTTTGGGATCTATTTACTTGGTGTAACATTTTTTTATTTGACCAAAATTGGGTTATCTATTGTTTCTAAATTGCGTTTTGAAAAAAATTGCTGTGTATACACATTCCGTGCATGGGGGGGTTCTGAGTTTTTTTTCTTGTAAAAATCTTTTTTTTTTTTTTTTTTTTTTTATGTGGGAGAAATGCAAGAATTGGCCTGGTATGGAAGTGGTTCAAGTTTGCAGACACTTGACTATCACCTACAGTATATGAACTTTTTTAAGACTATAAAAACCTCCATTCCACTGTGCAGGCTTTCTGTAAGATTTTGTCATGTCTTTGTGAATTTGATTATGTAGCCAAATAAGCATTTATGAGGTCAGACACTATTTGACGAGGACCTGGCTCGCATTTGGCATCCCAATTCACCCCAAAGCTTTGCTGTAGGGTTAAGATCAGGACTCTCCAGTTCCTCCACACCACTCGTGAAGCCTCCTGAGCGCCTTCACCAAATGATTACCACAAGGTTTGAAATGCACAGAACATCTCTGTATACTGCAGAATTAAGAATGTCCGTCACTAGAGGGATGTCATACTATTGACCATATTGTATAAGTGGGGATGATTGGGGGTCCATACAGTATATATAACTGCAAGTTAGAAATGGTGCAGAACTTTAAAATTGTCCTTTTTGGCTTATTCTGAAGATCTCCCAGCTGCTGTGCAGGTACATTTCAGGTCCTTGGGTTCTCTGACATGTTGGCATCAGCTTTGCAGGCTGAACATCCCAGAAGTTATTGGATTTCCATACTAAATTCTTAAAGCGGTAATAAAGCTGTGTGTGTGTGTGTGTGTGTGTGTGTGTGTGTGTGTGTGTGTGTGTGTGTGTGTGTGTGTGTGTGTGTGTTTTTTTCAGCCACGGTTTACAACCGCTTTAAGCCAGCCATACGTGGATCAAGGACTGGGCAAATTTCAATCCATGAATGAGCAGGGAGGTTGTACAGAAGTTGATCAGTAGATTGACTTCTTTACAACTGCCATTTCGGATTTTCACTGCTCAATCAGCACCGTTGGTTATAGCCTGCATCGCGGAGCAGTGTATTCTAATGGAAGGGCATTCTGCTCACTATCAATACAAAAGCTCAGTGGGGAGGATGCCACCTTGAATGTTGAATTGGGTCAGCTTTTCTTCATTCCAAAAGGTCTTGGTGTGGACCAGAAGATTGTAATCAATCCAGGATGACCAGCATCCTGAAATTTTATGTAAGAATCCTTTAGCATAGCCATTAGCTTTTGATAACTAAGGGGCTTGCAAACCCTTTTTTAATCTCAATAAAGTTGGGAGGGGGGGGGGGTGGCGGCTATCTCCATGATTTGCTACGTCTCACGGGAGGTTACAGTGCAAGGAGGCACTAAGGAGGTAAAACATTCCAATCCATAGTTTCTGTAGAAGAAGTAGAGCATTGTCCCAAGAACGGTGCAACCCTGAAAACCTTTTGGGGGGGCAGCGAGCGACTAAAGGGGTGCATTCTGTGATTGTGTCTGAGCTTAAGTACCAGCGCATAAGGAATTCCTATACACTTTTTTTTTTTTTTTTCCCAGATTGGCTTCATCAAAAACATACTTTAGCTCCATGTTTTTATTTGACATATTGAATTATTTTGGTTTGTTTTCATGACTTGAACGACTGTAGAAATATTCAGTGGTTCCTAGACCAAAATACAGGAACATCCAAGCCATAGCTTAGAACATTGAGGATTTTTTTTTCTCCCATATTTAGTCTATTTTAATTTTATATTCTTAATTCTACATGGTATCCATCTGAATTTATATCGGTGGTAAGAATAAAATACCCTTGCTTTCATGGGGATATTTAGGGCTCATTTTCACCGGTGTGAATTGGCCCCTAAATGTTGCCCTTAAAAAAAATGCACTAAACCGCAGTGAATAGATGTGGCCAGTTCATAATCAAGAATAGGATTTGTACTTCAAATACATATTCTTTTGTTTTACTACTGGAGACATAAGAATACAAAAAAAGCAAACACTGGTGAAAAATGGCAGTTTCGATAGATATAATACTCTACCTATAAAAGAAATCCATAAATATTTGCCTTTATTGTTGCCTGCATTACTACTCCGATGAGGAATAGTACCCCAATGTCTGCAAAGTCACACTCTCAGTGTCTTTATTCAATATACTGATTTATACCGCTCTGGATGGGTGCGTGTGAGCTCACTGCTGTTCAGCAGCAATATCAAAGGATGTGGATGACAACACAACCAGTGTATTTTGCGTGGATCATTTTATGTCCTTTAAATGTGGTACAAATAGCAATGCCAACATACTTTACTATGTTTTCCATCAAACGGTGCTTAGTCACAGAATGGTGTTCTCAACGGTTCTGCCTGCTGATGTTGTTGCTGTCCCCTCCTTTAATCCAATAGTGGAATTGGAGATCGACTCTTAGTGGGTCAGTTATCCCGAGGACTTAAAGGGGACTCTTCCTCGGGTGTTCAGTGGCCTGGGCAATGGAAGGTGAGCATTTTACGGTCTCTTAAGCTGGATACACATGATAAAAATTTTTCTCTGAATTTTTTTTTTTTTTTCTTTTAATTTACCAAAACCATATAATATGAGGTCAAACCTAAACACTTTCAATTTGTATGCAATCAGGCATGCCCTTCAACTACATGGTTGAAGGTAAATCTAAAGGAAATCTAACAACAAAAGTTGTATAGTATGTATCCAGCTTTATAGCTGGATAGGGATTTTTAAAGTAAACCTGTACTGTGAGAAATATTGGGCTGCCAGTGTGACCTCCTTCTGAAAATGCTAGTTGTCTTGCTTTCTAGGTCACTAACCTGGAATGAGCATGCAGATTATAAAGTCAGAACTTAACATATTTCTGTTACTGCTGAATTTTAATTTTAAAGGCTAACTCCACCTTTTTTGCACCATATTTAAGATGTAACAATGCAAATGGGATACCTACCTTAAAGGGGTTGTAAAGGTAAAATTTTTTTTTTTTTTTTTTTAAATAACAAACATGTTATACTTACCTTCACTGTGCAGCTCGTTCTGCAGAGTGGCCCCGAACCTGGTCTTCTAGGGTCCCTCGGCGGCTGTTTCAGCTCCTCCCCGCAAGCATTAACCACCTTAATGCGAGCTCCCTCGCATGGTGGTTAGTGCTTGCGGGTGCGCTCCCGTGGTACAGCTGGCGGCTATAGCCGCTCACTGTATCACTCGGCGCCGCGTCATTGGATGTGATTGACAGCAGCGCGAGCCAATGGCTGCGCTGCTTCCAATCCATCCACTGTAGCCAATCGGCGGCCAGAGTGAGCGGAGGAATAGTTGTCGGGAACGAGAAGCTGACTTTCGAGGCGTCAGGTAAGTAAAACGGGGGGGCTGGGGGCGGCGGTATATCAGAAGTTTTTTCACCTTAATGCATAGAATGCATTAAGGTGAAAAAATTTTTACCTTTACAACCCCTTTAATGACTGGGTTCTTTTCCCCAGCTCCATTTTGAAATTTGAGTGGCTTTGTGGGGCTCTGCCAGCACAGCCACTTCATTCATTGAGCGATCACTGAATGAACTACCATGTCCCAGCTGCCACCACGATGGACATGTACAGTTGTGCTCATAAGTTTACATACCCTGGCAGAATTTATGATTTTCTTGTCCATTTTTCGGAGAATATGAATAACGCAAACTTTTTTTTTTTTTTTTTTTTTCACTCATGCCATAATAATGGCAACAAACTAACCAAATGACCCTGATCAAAAGATTACATACCCTGGTGATTTTGGCCTGATAACATGCACACAAGTTGACACAAAGGGGTTTGAATGGCTGTTAAAGGTAACCATCCTCACGTGTGTGTGTGTGTGTGTGTGTGTGTGTGTGTGTGTGTGTGTGTGTAAAAGGTCAATGCTTTTCTGAACTCCTGACAGACCCTTGCATCTTTCATCCAGTGCTGCACTGATGTTTCTGGATTCTGAGTCTTGGGGAAAGCAAAAGAATTGTCAAAGGATCTGCGGGAAAAGGTAGTTGAACTGTATAAAACAGGAAAGCAATACAAAAAGATATCCAAGGAATTGAGCATGCCAATCAGCAGTGTTCAAACTGTAATCAAGAAGGGGAAAATCAGGGGTTCTGTTGAAACCAAACCACATTCAGGTAGACCAACTAAGATTTCAGATTTCACAACTACCAGGAAAATTGTTCAGGATGCAAAGAAAAATCCACAAATAACTTCAGTTGACATACAGGACTCTGAAAACATGTGGTGTGGCTGTTTGAAGATGTACAATAAGGAGGCACTTGAAGAAGGATGGGCTGCATGGTCGAGTCGCCAGAAGAAAGTCATTACTACACCAATGGCACAAAGTATCCCGCTTACAATACACCAAACAGCACAGACAAGCCTCAAACCTTCTGGCACAAAATCATTTGGAGTGAGATCAAAATTGAGCTTTTTGGTCACAACCATAAAGGCTACATTTGGAGAGGAGTCATCAAGGCCTTTGATGAAATGTATGGAGGTGGATCACTGATGTTTTGGGGATGTGTGAGCTACAAAGGCACAGGAAATTTTGGTCAAAATTATTGGAAAGATAAATTCAATATGTTATCAAAAAATACTGGAGGAACATTTGCATTCATCAGCCAGGAATCTGCGCATGGGACATACTTGGACATTCCAACATTGCAAGGATCCAAAACACAAGGCCAAGTCAACCTGTCATTGGCTACAACAGAATAGATTGAAGGTTTTGGAGTGGCCATCTGTCTCCCGACCTCAATATCATTGAACCACTCTGGGGAGATCTCAAAGGTGCAGTTCATGCAAGACAGCCCAAGAATTTACAGGAACTGGAGGCTTTTTGCCAAGAGGAATGGGCAGCTTTACCATCTGAGAAAATAAAGCCTCATCCACAAATATCGCAAAAGACTTCAAGCTGTCACTGATGTTAAAGGGGGCAATACACAGTATTATAAAACTGGGGTATGTAAACTTTTGATCAGGGTCATTTGGGTAGTTTCTGTTGCCATTATTATTTAAAAAGAGTAAACAATTGATAAATTGCTTCAGCCAAACACTAACCATGAGTGAAAAGTTTTTGTGTTATCAATCATATTCTCTGAAAAATGGCCAAGAAATCATAAATTCTGCCAGGGTTTGTAAACTTACGAGTGCAACTGTAGTTCTTAGCCCTGGTCACACCGATCACTACACTGGAATCGTCTTGCTTCACTTGAAGTAACATGACGGTTCTTGACGGTTGAAAGTTCAGAGAACTGAAAATCCGCTCGTGTGTTCGCGGCATTAGTCCAACTTGTTTATAAATTCAACAAAGATCAGTGCTTGCAGACAATGTGTTTTGTTGGGGAAGTCCCCCTGTCAGAACACAATAGCACAGCTTGGGAGATGACTGCACCAACATTGCTTTTGTTGGTACGGTGATCTGTCAGTTTTTTTTTTTTTTTTTTTTCTCGTTCAGCCCGCTGGGTTGAATGAAAAACAAACCGTCCAAACACATGTTCGCAACTCAAAAGTTCATATGTAGGGGACTTGCTGTAGTGCTACTTTGAAGACATCTGTGACTTTATGCACAAATGTCTAGGCAAGTCACACCCGAACTAGTGCAGGAACTACTTTCAAATGTGGACAATGGGGTGTGCGACTTCATGTGATTTGAAACCGTGTGTGCAGGGGCTTAAAGCGGACCTTCAGATTGTGTGTGTGTGTGTGTGTGTGTGTGTGTGTGTGTGTGTGTGTGTATTATATATATTTTTTTTTCTACTTCAATCAAACCTTCAGCCCTGGCTGTGCAGTCATATTTACATTTTTGATTTACAATGTGGCAGTACATACCTTGTTTTATAAAATGCCTAGGCGAATGACGGGATTTTTCTGTATTTGCACTGACTCCCGGGAGATAAACGTCAGATATCCCAGCAGTGCATCTATTTATTTTTTTCTCTTTCAGCTTAATCTCGCGAGGTTTGGCTGGCAGGGGAGGGGCGGGGAGTGGAGCAGTGTTGTGGGGAGTGACAGTAAAGCCGGACGCCCGCATGGCTGCACAGGGGGTGGGTGAGGGCTGAAATAAGGAGACTCCAAGGACAGATGTGCTTTCCCACAGAGAGAAGAGAAATTCAGCCAGCAAAAGGAGTATTGCCCTTCTATATATTTTTTTTTTTTTTTTCATTTTTAAAAAGTGTGCCGTGCCCTAGCTGTTTGTGTGGATTTGTATAGCAGTGGCAGCGAGCTGTGTGAACCGGCACTACAGGAGCCAAGTATTGTACCCACGATCCATTAATCATGGTTGCAGTGATTTTGTAGGATGATTTGCAAAAACAAAAACGTATATTCTATTATATTTTATATATTTTTTTTTTATTTTAATTTTTTTTTTCTGCAAACAAAATACATTTTAAAAGGTTGACTTGACATGGTATTCAACCCAAAAACAAAGCTTTATTGTATTGCAGCTAATTTGTTAGATGTGATGGCTGCATTCGCTTTCGCTTTCTTTTAGGCTTTCCTCTGTATAGTATTCCTATTTTTTAACCTGGTGATCCGGCCAGTAAATCTGTTTTTCAAAAGAACAAGCTCTACATCAGATTGTATCAGTTAGCGATGGGACAAACAATTTAACACTAGCAGGTGTGCTTTCAATGATCCGTAATTTATGTGAAAACTCTATCCCAAAAGGAACAAATGGTTTGCTGTAACTGCTTATAAAGTGTTTGGCTTTAATTCGATAGTATATTTAAATTTAATAGTACATCTCATACTCCCAACCCCCCCCCCCCAGACTGACAATGCTGCTGCCCAAAGGTGCCTCCTGTGCTCCTTCATCCAGAGTTGGGGGCACTAATACAGAAAGTGTTACTGGCCAGATCACCAGATGAAAATAGGGGAGGGGGAAGCTGATGAAGTCAGCACATTTAATGATAGGTAAGATGCAATATATTACATTTTTGGCTTTAATACCACTTTAACATTTTAAGGGCAATTTGGCAGCTTGACAGCCAGGCATAAGTAACCTGTTTGGAAGGAGACTTCAACAATTGCAGCCTGCATACCCTCTTGGTACTGGTTGCCTTTAGGTTAAGCGCAAGAACCCAGAACAAACTATCTTTATAACTTCACTTTTTTGCTTGACAGCCAACCGGAGCTTTCTGAAAGGTTATACAGTAATGATGGAATAGCTTTGACAAGGGTATCCAGGATGGATTTGATTTCAATCATAATTTTTAAAGCGCAGCTGTCATCTCTGACCCGCTGTTAACTCATTGACATTCCCATTCACTTCAATGGGAGGGCTGGTGACGCAGCATTGACACAACAAGGTGAGGGACGTGGCAGCAGCAGGTGAGTGGATGCCCACTAACAGGCACTACCATGATGGATCTGAAATGACAGGTGCTCATTCTTGCTGGTAGTTGGAATCTTTAATATCTGCAAACAAAATTTAAGGTTTCCTATTTAGAATAATAAGCTGTCAGGTTGCTAAAACAGTGATATCAGACCCGATTCAATCATACAGTTTTCAGTGTACATGCAGTAGATTTGCAAAACCAATGAGGAATATTCCTGAACGGTTTTATTTCATGGTTACTGTGAAATTGTGTGAATGCAGTGCATGTTATCTCGGCTTGTAGAGCTTGGATTCATTGAATGTGTTTACCAAAAATGTAAATATTGCAGAATATACAGCCTCATGCTACATAACTGAGCCCAGTTTTATGCTGAATAAACTAAGTTTTTTTATATTCAAGATATAACATCTTTTTAAATAGATTATTATTATTTTTTTTTTAACTCCACAAGCATTTTATTTAAAAAATTTGATAAAAATCCAAATCTGATTTAAATAAAAACTTTCTTTTTATTTTTTTTAAATTGTATTTATTATCCACCCTGTAGGTATCTGAATGTGCTATATAGAGCAATATCCACACCCACCAACTACAACAGATAATCATCAAGTGTGTGTGTGTGTGTGTGTGTGTTCTTTTTATCAAAATGATCTTTTCATATTTTGTAAAATTGGGCTTTATTGCTACAAATAATCCTGTCCATGTTAAGATATTTGGTTCATTGCTGTTAAGTACCCTGTGTGTCCCTTTCATTGCTGTTACTACAATGGAGGTATTAACTGTTCTGGCATTTGTGTGTGTGTGTGTGTGTGTGTGTGTGTGTGTGTGTGTTCTGCATCCTTTTCCTGATGGGTCCCTGAAGGTCCAGGGTGTGGTTGCGAATCAAACTGCAATCTTCCCGGCCTGTGCCTAGCTACATCCATGGTGTTTCTTTGTACAGCTTGAAGCACCCCTACAAAGCTAGATCTCCCCACCGCTGTAAATTGTTTTAAAATTCTTTTGAACAACTGTGACTTGTCATTCCTATGTTCTCCAGATGTAACCCCTCTCCCAGCTCATAGTCCTCATCCACTTTCTGTTCAGCCAGCTGGGCTGCTCCTTACTTGCATCCTGTGCTTTGGCAGCTGTTTTGAGTTTACTTTGGTATTTTAAAATTCAAGCTTGTTGAAAAGTTGTACAGGAATGATGGAGCTCACTTGGAATTATCTGGAATACCAGTGATGGCGTCAGCATCTGATTGTACCATATTGTCACATTCTATCAAACCAGAATAATGTATACATTTGAGGTCAAAGGAAGTGTTGTCTGCTCAGGGGACCAGTAGAAACAAGACTATGGTCTGTATTCATTTTAGGGCAAAGCAATACAAACCTGACACATTACTGAGCACTTGTGGGTTTTGGATGTTGTAGCTCAATCCAGTTTTACTACAGTGAGTGTGAACTGTCTTCTGATAGCTTGGTTTCTTTAAAATTGCTTTGATTGGGATGATGCCCCAATGGAAATGTTTTGTTGATATACTTGAACTGACTCCACATGTTTTTGATAGTTTGTAACAGTAATGGCAGCTCCTGTGCATTGCTTTTCTCATGACCGAGTCACTTTAAAGCGTAATTCCACCCAAAAGTGGAACTTCTGATCTGTCTCCTTCCCCCTCCTCTCCGGTGCCACATTTGGTACCTTTTTGGGGGGAGCAGGTACCTGTTTGACAGGTACCCTGACCCCACTTCCACTGGAACTCGTCACTGTGTGAGGAGCTGCCTTGCCGGTAAGAGCATAGCGCGCTTCGTGCATTTTCAGTAGGGTGCCGGCCGTGAAGCCACAAGGCTTTACTGCCGGGTTCCCTTACCGGCAATACCCGGCAGCTAATGTAAACAATGGTTGCGGTGTCGACATAGCTGGATTCCAGGACAGGTAAGTGTCCTAATAAAAAGTCAGAAGCTACAGTATTTGTAGCTGCTGACCTAATTTTTGGAGGGGGAGGCTTGAACACCACTTTAACCAGTTACCAACTGGCCCATAGCCAAATGACGGCTGCAGGGCGGTTGGATAACTCTGGGAGGGCGTACAGTGACGTCCTCCCAGAATCCTGCTCTCGCGCGCCCGAGAACATCCATCTGGACCCGGCGCGTCACGGTAAACAGCCTCTGATAGCGGCCGTTTACCATGTGATCGCTCCATCAAATGACGGAGCAATCACATGTAAACAAACAGGCATCATGTCATGACGCCAGTTCCTCTCTCCCCTCTGTGTACCGATCGGTACAGTGGAGGGGAGAGTTCGGATGGCAGCAGAGCTGTGGGCTGGATCTGTAGTGCCCACAGCGCTGCTCTGTGACAATTGCAGTCACATCCATGGATCCATACATGCTCAGCCATCCCTCCATGCTCTGCCGTACTCTGCCTCTGTATGTGGCCAGGCTGTGGAAGTCTCACACATGTGGTATCGCCATACTCAGGAGGAGTAGGAGAATCTCTATTTTGGGGTGTCATTTTTGGTATGTACATGTTATGTGTTATAAATATTGTATAAATGGACAACTTTGTGTTAAAAAAAAAAGCGTTTTACCCACTTCCCGCCGCCGGCCGTCATACGACGTCCTTGACTTTGTGCGGGGATATCTGAATGATGGGTGCAGCTACAGGCATCATTCAGATATCAGCTTTTTCAGCTGGCGATTCCCTACACCATAAGAATGATCATAGTGGCTGTTCCACTGCTTGATCGTTCTTACGGGAGGAGAGAAGGGACCTCAGGTGCGTCTACCGACTCACCGCTGCGATCGAAACCAGGATTTTTTTTTTTTTTTCAGGCTTCCAAGCCTAGAGGTGAGATGTAGTTATGTACCCTGTATCTCACTGTAAAGAGGACCTGTCATGCCATATTCCTATTACAAGGGATGTTTACATTCCTTGTAATAGGAATAAAAGTGATCAAAAATTTTCATTTTTTTGGAAAAAAGCATCAAACTAAAATAAGGTAAAATGAACAATGCAAAAAAAAAAAATCCTCCCCCGTGTGCTCGCATAGAGAAGCGAACGCATACGTAAGTCCCGCCCACATATGAAAACGGTGTTCAAACCACACATGTGAGGTATTGCTGCGAACGTTAGAGCGAGAGCAATAATTTTTGCCCTAGACCTCCTCTATAACTCAAAACATGTAACCAGTAAAAAATGTTAAAGCGTCGCCTATGGGGATTTTTAAGTAGCGAAGTTTGGCGCCATTCCACGAGCATGTGCCATTTAGAAGGGTGACATGTTGGGTATCTATTTACTAGGCATAACTTCATCTTTCACATTATGCAAAAACATTGGGTTAACTTTACTGTTTTGTGTTTTTTTTTTTTTTTTTTTTTTTTTTTTTAGCACAACTTTTTTTTTTTTTTCCAAAAAAAAAAAAAAAAAACTCGTTCGAAAAATTGCTGCGCAAATACCATGTGAGATAAAAAGTTGCAACGACAGCCATTGTATTCTCTAAAAAAACATATAATGTTTTGGGGTTCTATGTAATTTTCTAGCAAATAAATTATGATTTTTACATGTAGGAGAGAAATAAATGTCAGAATTGGCCTGGGTGCTCCAGAATGCCTGAAGGCGCTCCGTGCATGTTGGGCCTCTGTATGTGACCACGCTGTGTAAAAGTCTCACATGTGGTATCGCCATACTTAGGAGTAATAGCAGAATGTGTTTTGGGGTGTAATTTGTGGTATGCATATGCTGTGTGTGAAAAATAACCTGCTAACATGAGTTTTGTGGAAAAAAAGAAAAAAATCTTGATTTTTGCAAAGCATTGTGGGAAAAAATGACGACTTCAAAAAACTCATCATGTATCCTAAATACCTTGGAATGTCTTCTTTCCAAAAAGGGGTCATTTTGGGGGGTATTTGTACTTTTCTGGCATGTTAGGGTCTCAAGAAATTAGATAGGCTGTCAGTACTTTGGTGTGATCAATTTTCAGATATTGGCACTATAGCTTTTGGACTCTATAACTTTCACAAAGACCAAATAATATCCACCGATTTAAGTTATTTTTACCAAAGATATGTAGTGGTATAAATTTTGGCCAAAATATAAAGAAATTACTAATTTGCAAAATTTTATAACCGAAACGAAGAAAAATGCTTTTTTTTTTTTTTTTTTTTTTTTTTTTTAATATAGTGCAAAAAATAAAGAACCCAGCGGTGATTAAATACCACTAAAAAGCTCTTTTTTTCACACAAATAGGACAAAAATTTCATATAGGTACAGTGTTGCATGACTGAGTAATTGTCATTCAAAATGTTAGTGCACTGAAAGCTGAAAATTGGTCTGGTTATTAAGTGGGTTTAAGTGCCCAGTGGTTAAACGATTTTTAAAGAGGAGCTCCAATCTCCCCCAGAAAAATTTAAAAAAGCAGCTACAAATACTGTAGCTGCTGACTGTTAAAGCGGGGGTCCACCTATCTATCGTGTTTTTTTTTTTTTTTGTTTTTTTTTTGTTTTTGGATGAAGTTCTGCTTTAGGAAGTACAATGACTGCTCTGTAACACTAGATATGATAGAATATATATATATATATATATATATATATATATATATATATATATATATATATATATATATTCTGCCAAGGTGATGGCAATTTAATGCAAACATGCATAAAGGTAGAGGTGCGTCTGTTTAGACCTAGTTTTAGTATCTTGGTGCATGAGCATGAAAGGTGTGCTTTTGTTTAACTTTTTTTTTTTTTTTTTTTTCCTTTTTTCAAGAGTCAAAGAAATCCAGTGTTTAAATATTTGATACGTGGGGTTTTGTCTTTCCCTTTTGGGTACAGAATCTCCATATGCTCTGCATACTTCTTTTTCTATAGCCAGATTTTGTTTTTGCATGAGATTAGATTTTCTTTGAAGGTACGCTTTGCTTAGAACATGCTGAATGTAGAATGCAGGAATGCTGCAAAAGTTTCTGGTCCATGAAGCTTTGATGTCCCTGGCTTTTACACAACTGACTCTTATGATGAGATGGCAATTGCAGATATGACTTCACCTATTATCACTAATAGACCTATTTGGAAATGTCTGTAAATCTTGCCATAGATTTTGGGGGGGGGGGCGGGAATAGAAAATAAACAAATGATAATTTAGCATATACAATTGCAACACACACGTCATATTGTAAAAATGTACCTCTCTTCTTACAGCAGTGCTGTAATTTTCTGTAAAGTGCAATGCAATATGGCTACCTGGAGGTCTATGCACAGAACACCACCCCAGAAACATTTCCTGCTTGGCTTGTATGATTAAATGCAAAAAAAAAATCTGCTATAAAAAAACAGCTGCTAGCATGGGCCAATAGACAAACACCCAAAACAAATTATATATATATATATATATATATATATATATATATATATATATATATATATATATATATATATATATATTATAGTGCAGCACTCTCAAAAAATGAGAGGTGATGTGATTTCAAAGGAATAAAAAACTGACAATAAATGGGTGAAATAATGTAAACTCAAAGTCATCAAAAGTCCAGAAAATAAGAATAAATAAACTCAATTAAAAATAGGAATAGGTTCTAATGTCCCAGAAGAGCAGATTCCACAGGGAAAAGGGGATTTCATGCATAGGAGAGCCAGCTTCCCCAGATCCCCCATGTGCAACACCAACAATGTAGAGGGTAGCAGAATATGTTGGTCTCCAAACTATTGGAAAAACCAAGTGAGCTGTGGGGGGGGGGGGGGGGGGGGAGAGAAACTTTCCCAAATACATCCCACAGAAGTCTGGTCCCATCCAAGTATGTCATCACGCTCTTCGGTTGCGCATTACTCTGTTCATGGCCATCGCTGCAGCCTTTTCATGCTTGTTTTTACCATGGATATGTGAGTGCATCCTTTTATACAGAATTGCGCTTCAGTCTTTTATGTTCCAAATATGCACTTATCGGGAACGAGAGTCTGACTTGAAGAACACCAGGACTGCCAGTACCTCTGTGGATGTATTTGGGGAAAGTTCTGGTTGTGGAGAAAAAAAATTATATATCTGCTATAAAAATTATATATGATGACAGCGCTCACAGTAATGTAAACATCACAAAAAAATCTGTGAAAACGTCCATATATGTATTGTGCAAATGTGCTCCAATCAAAGCGCAGTGGTACTTCAAGGTGCATCACACACCCCTCCTGTGTCACAACTCGCCAAAAGTGATGCACCTTGAAGTTTGAAGCACCAGTGCACTTTATTGATTAGAGTATATTTGCACAACATGTATGGACGTTTTTTCACAGATTTTTTTTTTTTTTTTCTTCTTTTTTGATCTATTGTGGTGATTACATTATTGTGAGCTCTGTAATCACTCCCCCTCAACACATTCTTGGTAAGCTGCTACCCTCTACATTGTTGGTGTTGCACACAGAGGATCTGGGGAAGCTGGCTCTCCTAGGCATGCAATCATCATCTATCTTCTTCCAGTGGAATCTGCTCTTCTGGGACACTGGAGCCTATTCCTGATTGGCTTAGTGATTTTCCCAGAAGTCTGCATTTAAGATACAAGTCAGATTTTTGGCATCCCCTGCAACAAAAATGTAATTTTTGGTAAGTGACCCCCAATAGGAAATAATGCCTAAAGGGATGCAGACCCTTCAACTTTCCTCAGAGCTATGATTCTGCAGCAGCTGTCTGATAATTATGAAATCACTCCCATTAGACTCACGCAGCAGAGGAACAAACAGATTTCTTCAGAATAACAAAAGGTAACAATCTGCAACAAAGTTTGTTAAAATCCTTGTAATGTACATAGATCACCCAGAGGTGTGTGTGTGTGTGTGTTTTTTTTTTTTCCCCCAACAAAAGTGGAGTTATGCTTTAAGCCCCATGCATACAGGCTGATTGCCGGGTGACATCAGCAAGTTCAAATAAAAACCTGCTGACATTCGGCCCGTGTGTATGGCAGCCGGTCCGACAGAAGCTGTTCATTTGGAAAACCAGCAGCCAACCGGCTCCCGATCAGCGCTCTCAGCCAATGGCTAAGTGCGCTAATCTGGAGTGTTCTGGCAATGGGGGTGTCCCCCCGTCAGTACACAACAGTTTAGCGGGGGAGATTGCTGTACTAACGTCGGATTGTTCGTACCGTGGCTCCAACCGGAGCTGACAGGTGTGTGTGTGTTTGGTTTTTTTTTTATAAAAATTTTTTTCATTCAACCCAGCAAAAAGAAAAACTGTGCACCAGGCTTTACCTGCTCTGTGCAATGGTTTTGCAGAGAGCAGCCCCGATCTTTTTTTTTTTTTTTTTGGCAGTGGTGATCTTGCTAATTTTAAAGCCCATTTACCGTAAAATTAGCCTCTAACTCGTTTAGCATGAGGTTACCATTTGTAATCACATTTCCATGAAATGTGTGGTCCCCTGTGTCTGATGTTATAACTTTTATAGTGCCTCTCCCAGTGAAGAGAAATTGAGTGTAAATCTCTCTTGGATTTTCACCCAATTTGCTGCTTTTATCTTGGTAGTTAGCAGGATATATTCCTGTGTATTTCTAGAATATCCTGAGTTTTTTTATTTCCACCCTCTTGCACTGGCCCTGACGATTGTGGAATGTTGTCGTCATTCCAGGGGACTCCTGTAATATTACTTAAGTGCTCATGATTCTTTTACTGGCCAGACATGAAAACTATTTATAATTAATTTTCCATACCTCTAACATTTTAAATGCTTTTGCCATCATCCAAATGTGATAATAATTTTAGACAATAGGTTTGATTTAAAGTGATATTAACACTTTGTGTATCATGTTTTTAGTCTTCCTTTTAAAAATGTCCCTTTCTTGTGTTGGGCAAGTTCATAAACTGCACTCTTCTTCCCCTAGCTTTTCTATTTGTGGCTGTCTCCTATTGGTAACTGGCTGCTAAGGAGATAGCCCTGAGCATATTTGCATGCACAGGTATGTGCGTCCCGTTTGAGGGACAGCAGCAAAAAATCCTGCCTCTTCAACCAGGAGAGGGCATAGATCATCCTGGAGGCAACAGCGATTAACAAATGGTAATGGGGGGGGGGGGGGGGGTTATAAAATGAGCGGTATTGGGTCACGTTTTAATGTAATGCAGAGAGTGAATTAAGTTAATCTCTAGCATTTAGTAGTACTGTGTTTCCCTGTAAAAAAAAAAAAAGTCTGGGTCTTAATAAATTAATTTTGGCTACAAAAAAACACATTAGGGCTTATTTTCAGGGGATGTCTTATTTATTTATGGTATGTACAAAGTTCCTGTGTCCCCTGTCTTCTCTACCACTGTCAGCTCAGGAGTCGGCATTATAAAATTCTGTAATCCCAAAAATAAAACCTTAGTTCAAGTCCTTGTAAAATCATGTCATCCTTTCATTAAAAATTATATAATGTTCAGTATGTCTCCTGTAATTTTATTGTGGAAAATACATTATTTACAGCGCTGCTGGGCGCTAACATGACCCGCCGGAGCTCCGACTACTGCAGAGGGAGGGGCCAAGATCCCAGCTGACGTCAGCCCGCTCCGAGCGCTGCAGAGGTAGGGGCTGTTGATGTCAGATGTGAGTGCACTGTAAATAAGATATTTTCCACAATAAAGTTACACAAGGAGACATGCTGCACATTGTATCATCTTTACAGAACAGATGACATGATTTAACTAGGGCTTATTTTCGGGGTAGGGCTTATATTGTAGCCATTCCAGAAACTTGCACTAGGTTTTCTTTTCAGGGTAGGGCTTATTTTCAGGGACAAACAGCAGCTATGTTTATTATTTCAAACATATTCTGACCTTATTAGGATAGGGCACATTTATTAGCAAATAACATGCTTTAAAGA
Source organism: Aquarana catesbeiana (assembly GCF_042186555.1). Classification (NCBI taxonomy): domain Eukaryota; kingdom Metazoa; phylum Chordata; class Amphibia; order Anura; family Ranidae; genus Aquarana; species Aquarana catesbeiana. Next base: position 132,837,333 of record NC_133327.1, read on the forward strand.
TGGCTAATGTCCAAAACTACGTTTTTTATTTGGCTCTGTTGGTCATGTAACTTTTTTTTTTTTTTTTTTTTTTTTTTTTTTTTCTCCTAGCTCTACATGGCCCAGGTTGTTGGTTGGGACTAAGCTGCACTGACAGTGGCAGGGCACATCCTTTTCCCTGGGCTGAGCAAAGTGGTGTGGAGCAGTCAACCAAGACATCAGATCCTCCCTGCAGGCTTTCCTGCCCTGATATGGGCAAGCTGGGGGGGGATCAACGCCCACAGTAAAGCTGCCCATTAGAGCTGCGCCATTCTGGCTAAAATGAGAATCACAATTTTTTTTTTTTTTTTGTTTAGAATGAGCTCACAATTCTCATGGTGTAACATCTTCTTCTTTCACATTTATACACAAAAAAAAATTGGGTTGTGACATAATATTGCAACAACCACCATTGTATTCTATAGGGTCGCGCATATATATATATATATATATATATATATATATATATATATATATATATATATATATATATATATATATATATATATATATATATATATATATATATATATATATAATTTATTTATTTATTTTTTTTCTAATTTGGGTGTTCCAAATTTTCTAGCAGAAAATAATGATTTTTTACTTGTAAGCAACAAATGTCAGAAAAGGTTTGTTCTTTAAATGGTTAAACTTCCTTCATTTACATGCTGGAGTTCTTTCCTTTGATAAAAGATACTTTGTCTCTACTTATTCCTGAGTTGTGATTAAAACTTGGCAGGCTGCCTGGATTTTTTTTTTTTTCCCAGCTGTGAGAACTCTCTGCACTTGTTAGACAGAATCCTGCTGAAGCTTGGGAAGGGAAAAAGATCGCAATTTCAATTCTTGGAGATTAATCGTGAACCGTTCCTGTTAGACAGACATTGTTTGTGGCACTGTAATTCTTTAGTATACACACAGCTTTTTTGAAGGACCAGCAGCATGTGCACAGTGGTGGCAATGCTGCAGAGGCTGAATGAGCCTGCAGATCATTGCCACAGAACGAAGCAGTCAGAGTGACTGGTGAGTAATTTATCTAAAAGCAAAGTGTAATTGAAAAAATGAAGAGCATAGATAAATTTAAAAAAATAAATAAGACAAGTGTTACTTTTGTTTCTGTGTACAGCCACTTTTAGGCTGCCACTGTCAATTTGATAGGAACAGTCTGACATTTGTCTGTATACCACACACGGTACATGGTGTATATATGATGCTAAAGAAAGCTGTCAAAGTGGACATCTTTTAAATCTGGTCTAAGACTGGTTGTGCTACAGGAGTGGTTGAAGGCTGGAGACTTGCTGTAGGAAACCATCAGACGCTGGAGACATGTTTGATACTGTTTTTAATTTTTTACTTTTGGTATAGCCCTTTAAAAACCAATGATCCCACTACTAACTGCTGAGGTTGAGACCACACAATGACTGCTAACTGACCATATGTGGTCCTTGGGCTGCAGGTTTGGCACCTGAGCAGTAGTTTTCCCTCGTCCCTTGAATCCAGTTTGGGTACCCAAACAGTTTTGTAGATTTGACTTTTAAATAACAGCCTAGATAGCGGGATGGCCAGATTTTGGCTACATTGAGGGGAACAATTTGACAATTTTTTTTTTCTTCAGTAAAGCATACTTCTCTCTTCAAGCAGAACTCCAGTCACTAATAAACTAAAAATGACAAGCCCATTAAAGTAAGATGTAACCACTTCCGCCCTGGAAGAATTTACCCCCTTCCTGTCCAGAGAACTTTTTGCGATTTGGCGCTGCATCACTTTAACTGACAATTGCGCGGTCGTGCAACTTTTTTTTTTTTTTTTTCCCACAAATAGGTGGTATTTGATCACCTCTGCGTTTTTTTTTATTTTTTGCGCTATAAACAAAAGAGCGACAATTTTGAAGAAAACACATTGTTTTTTACTTTTTGCTATAATATCCCCCAAAAATATATAAAACTGGTGTTTGTTTTGTGTGTTTTTTTTTTTTTTTTTTTTTTTTTTTTTTTTTTCACAGGTTTGCAACCTCTCCTGAATGATTGATTTAATTTGACAGAGTAACCCACGTTTAAAACGTCCGTTTTGCCGTGTTTAGGTTTTAAAAGCATTTGAAAAATAAAATTCTAAATTGCCAAAAATGAAAAATGTTAGCTGCGTTTGCTTGAAATGCCTCTAAAGTCAGCCTCTGACCAGAATTGACCATGTGTACATGTACTGATAAGATAACATAGAGAGTTCAGGAGCAGTTGAAAAAAAAATGCCCGACTGCTCCATTTAGCAGCAGCAGTGTACATGAGGCCTTAAGGGCAGTAGTGTATATAGGTTTTGTGCTGCCTTAGGCCTGACTACACTCATGCACCCCCTAATTTAAATATGACCCACCCCTTCCTGTCAAGGCCACACCCCTTGCTGTTTAAGAAATGTTCGAGTGGGGACACTAGTTCTGAAGGCCGGGGGGACAATAGATTCCCTTAATTTGCATAGATTTCCTCTCACTTCCTGTTTGGCTTTGGGGACAGGAAGTGAAGGGAAACCTTTGCAATGGGACAGGGATGATAAAAAAATAAACTGACAGGGGTTATAACCATTACTGTATCCAAAATGAAAAAAAAGTGTTGCTTATAGTTCTAGTTTAAGCACAAATTTCTGATAATTTTATGGAGAGGGCTAAGAAGATATAACCATGCCAATGGTGCAGCAGAAAACATATAGCACAGTGAGGAAGGTTTGTGGTCCAGGATGAAAGGACAGTCAACATTAAAAGCGGTGACCCCCCCCCCCCCCCACAGTTGCAGAATGCCAGCCGACCACATACCGGAAGCAGTGAGGCCGCTTTATGGGGATGCTAGACTAATTTGCCTCTCAGCCCAGTCCCCCCCCATAAGACTGGTGCTGCACTATTTCCGTGCTGCCCTAGGCCTGGGCCTTGTTGGCCTAGGCCAGGATACAGCGTTGCTTAAGGGTGTGTTGTAAAGAAATAATCATACTTCTTCATGCTAAATATTTGTTTCTTAAAGGCACAACATGGTAGTGATGCTACCTAGCTCTTGGAATTGTCCTGAGAGAAATTACTTAATCGTTTTTAGAAACTCCTTATCTTCCATGGTGGCTGCCAGCTCATTGGCTTTAATTGCTTCATCAAATGCTGCAGTGCCAACATTATCACAGAAATTAAAGGCCTTGTTATCCTCTTGCATGAAGAACCAATGCATTTACTGCAGTGTGTTTTACTGGTTGAAACGGGTAATGCGACCATTTGGCAGGACCACCTGACATTACCCAGACGGACATGGTCTATGATGATCTAGCCTAGGTCCAGGCATTGGGCACATGGTGCATCAAGTGACCCGTTGATTTGTTTGTGAAACTTGTGTACCCCTTGGGATATCTCTGTGAGAAGCAGGAGAATATTGGCATTTCTGTCGGGAGCTGGTATGTGGTCAGCTATGCCCCTCAAGTGAGAGTGGTGAGGCAGCTATAGGAGTAGGGATCCCATATCTGTTGGTTGGAATCTGGTTGCTATCATAGAGTGGGCAATTGGTTTTCTAGATTGCTATTCAGAGCAGTTACTGTAAGACCAGTGGCTTGCCTGCCTGAAACTTCTGTAAAGCCAGCATAGGTGTTCAAGGGGTATGGTAAAACCTCTCCTGTTTACTAGGTCAATATTTGCTGTTGCAAAAGACCTATTACTCTGATCATCTAGAATAGTATACAGCCTTTTCAGGTTGGCCCTTGAGGTATACATGGACTAGGCATATTTTGGCACAGGATTTTATAGGAGTCCTTTTCTACAGATATGTATAAACAGGAAGCAATCAGCGCAAACAAATAGGTGAAATGAATGGATGCAAGCTGAACACTATAGGTAATCACAAAGCTTATAAACAATCAATAAAACAATGTTGGTGCAGCGCAATAATATGAGGAAAAAAGTCCACTTCAAAATATAGGGACTCGTGGTGGAAAAGGAAATAAATTCTCCAGTGGTAAATCGGTGACAATATCCTCCACCACAAACAGATGCGCTTACCGGATTAGGTAAGCGCATCTGTTGATTGCTATTTTGGGTTGTAGCTGTGGAACAGTGTGCATGATGGGAGGTAGGTGGCCAGCCAGATAGTAAGATTTATTGTCCATTATCTGCAGAGCGGTGGCTACAGTTTGCTGCATCACAAAACCCTGGTGTGGAGGGATGAGTAGGCACCGATCAGCGCCACCAATTCCTATAAATGAAGTGCAAATAAATATTCTAGTGCAAAATTATGATTAAAGGGATTGTAAACCCTTGTGTTTTTTTCACCTTCATGCATCCTATACATTAAGGTGAAACACCTGGCAGTCACCAGAACCACTGCTCTCTCTATTCAACAACCTCACAGGTGATTTCAGATGGATACAAATAATAATCTCTCATGTAAACATTCCTTCCTTTACTCCAGGGACTCAGCTCTGCTATTCATCTGATACACAGCTCCGTAGTAACATGCAATCATAAACCAGTCTACATAGTGCTCTTTGTATGCATATTTATTCAATAGCCCCCATACGGGAAAACGTAAAGATACCCTTTAAAAACTGGCATATACACAGTATTCTCACGTCTGCTCGCTCACCACTGACACTCTCTCACAGTGGCTGCATGACGTCACGGGCTCGGCATCTCCCCTCTACTACACACGTATCGCCTTCTGGGTATCTTTAGTAGATTAAATCTACTGTGGGCAGGTGGAGAGTGGTTAAAGCACAGCCTTTAAAAACTCTCATAGGTAGCAATGAATTGTTTGCGAGTGCCCTTTAGTTGCAGTTCCGCATGAGAAGGCTGAGAAAGGGATGATATGCAGTCAAGTTTTAGGCTCCGTTCATATATATGAATTGCAGCTGATTTGCAACATGAACCAACATCCTTCTCATGCAGCCGGTTCACAAGTGTGGGGCAGCCGTGGTGTGGATTAGGAGTCCTGTATGTTTTTCAGTCCAGGTGCTATTCTTTTTTATTTCCTCTTTTTTTTTTTTTTTTTTTTTTTTTTTCAGGTAAAAATTTGCACCTGAACCAGTGAACAGGATGCTAAAACTGCAGCCGCATATGAGAACAGACAAATGGTATAAAGTGTGCTGCTCTTTTTACATCTACATGTGCTGGATATATCCAAAAACAAAAGAAGTAATAAAGGTATTAAAGTGGTTGTTAAGCCACTATATGCAATTTATACCATTCTCTCCATTTTATTAATGGTTTGGCCCGGTGTCTGTTTTTTATAAAAATAAGCCGTTCTTTACCTGTTTTCAGAGCGGTGCTCACGTGACCCTTCGCCTCGCTTTGAAAACCAGTAAAGAACAGCATATTTTCATAAAATAGAGAGGAGGAGGAGGACTTTAAATAAAAATATTTGATTCAAATGTGCCAGTGCCTAAATTAAAGCAGAGTTCTGGTAAAAAAAAGTATTTGTAGCTGCTGACTTTTTTAATAATTGGACACTTACCTGTCCCAGGGTCTAGCGATGTGGGGGGGGGGGGGAGCGAAGCCCCGCTCATCTCCCCCCTCCTCTCTGTGGCGGCGGCATTGTAAGTGTGGGCGCCCGGTTGTGGCTTCACAGCCGTGCACCCACTACACATGCGTGAGCCGTGACTGGCTAGGTAATCTGGGACCTGTGATGTGCCCCAGATGATTGCCGAGAGGGAGGGGGGAGAGGTGATCACCCTTCCAGTGCGCAGGGAGGAAGTAGGAGCTGGGACCCTCTGAAAAGAGGGTACTGGCTCTCTTCACCCCCCCCCCCCCCCCAAAAAAGACATGCCAAATGTGGCATGTGAGGGGTGTCACCTCCCTTAAAGCGGAAGTTCCATTTTTGGGTGAAACTCTGCTTTAAAGTGCAATCTGTGACTCCATGAAAATAAGTCATTAACCTCCCTGGCGGTGTGATTATTTCAGATTTTTGCGTCTCAAAGCGGTACAATGATTTTGCATAGAAATTTGGCGTTTTATATTGTAGTTCTGTAATTCTTAGCAATAACTTATATCTGTCCACCAAGAGTCTAGTATATATCCTGGGTATGGTGAAGTTTGAAACACAAAATCCTAAATTATAATATAAAAAATATATAAATAATTAAAAAAATAATCTA